>NW_015389404.1:20538-62049 GCF_001527695.2 Protobothrops mucrosquamatus
AGGCCCGCTCTGTGGGAGCGTACCGGTCTATGGGAGGGAATCTGTGGCAGAAGGCGGTCTCGGAGGTAGCCAGGTCCGATGCCATGGATCGCTTTAAAGGTGGTAACTAACACCTTAAAGCGCACCCGGAAGACCACTGGTAACCAGTGCAGCTCGCGCAGCAGCGGTGTCACATGGGAGCGACGAGTCCCTCCCAACATCATAAGGCTTCCTAGTCCAGGAAAGGGCACAATTGGTACATAGGCCATACAACATTTTGGCTTGGGCTGAAAAAATGAATTGGCAACTGACTTCCGTAGAATCGTCTTCCTGTATAATACTGATGGCACCTTTTGAAATGCTTCTGAGGTTACAAACATGGATTTAGAACTCATTTGATACTCTGTCCCTCCTTTGTTAAATAGAAGGTTGATTTAAATTGGGAAGCTGCACATTCCTCATTTTGTCTCAATTCAATGCAAGCAGTGGGTTTTATGCTGCTTCTGACATCTAGATTTGATTTCAGCAAAACATTTGCTGAAACTCCATAATGGTGAATAATATGGAAGTTGCATAGCACAAGACGTAGTGATATGCAAGTGATTAAAAGAGCATTCATAAATGGTTTTCATCAGGTTGAAAGAAGATATCAAATAGAATGCCCAAAAATTCAGACCTCAGCCCCAGAGACCTCAATACCTTTATTTATTACTTCCATGAACAAACAGAGAAAAAAATTGCAGATGACAAAATTCTGTGAGATAACTATTTATTTATTATTTTATTTTATTTTATGATTTTATTTTATTTTTTCATTCAATTTGTATAGGCTATTCCAGTGGTGGCGAACCTATGGCACGGGTGCCAGAGGCGGCACTCGGAGCCCTCTCTGTGGGCACACATGCTGTTGCCCCAGCCTTGCCTCCGCCCATGACCCCTCCTCACCAGCAGCCCCCTTGGAGGAGAGTCGCCCCCGAGTGTGGCCCACGCGGAGCAGCACAGCCAAGGATATGACAGCCAGGCAGTGTAGACAAGACTCTGACCTCATGCCCGATCGCGCACAGTTGATGCCGCAGGGTACAGACAGAGGGCGTGGCCACCATGGCACTGCTGGGCTGCCTGCGGCGGGCCTTGGAGGTGGTGAGTGGCCCTGCAGGCAGGCAGGGTGGGGGCGAGGCAGGAGATGGAGCAAGGGTGGTGCCAGTTTTTGGGCACTCAGTCTCTAAAAGGTTCGCCATCATGGCCTATTCTAAAGCCTATTGTCTAGGATGATTTAATATCTTAGGCAACAAGAATAAAATTCAAAGTTACACTGATAGATCAGAGAAGTGGCAAAAATAATCCAATGAAATTTAAAAGAAATAAATAAAAAGTTATATATTCAGGAAATTAAACTTCAAACCACAGATACCTTGGCAATAGTACTTGTAAGAAAGAAAATGGAATAATAGTTATTTGCAGACTGAACATGAGATAGGAATGTCATGTGCTTGCAAAAAAAGAAATATTTTCTTATTGACATTTAGATGCAATTTAAGTTGCATCAACAAAAGGATAAACAAGGGAGGGAATTATGTTCTGCCCTTCACAAGATAGGTCCAAAAAGAAAGTTGACAACTATCTCTTCCTAATGGTTTCATTTGACTCCTGAACAAAGCCTAGAGTTAGACTTAATGGTTTGAATTCCCTCTTTCACCACTTGAATTCTATAAATTTACCCTACATTTTAAAAAAGTATAATTGCACTCATTTTTCATCTCATTAAAGAACATTTAATTGCTTCCTTACCAGAATTATCCATACACCTTCTTGCTTTATTATGCTTAGATTCATCAGGTTACTAAGATAGAAAATCTCAAAATGTTTTTAAATAGATCTGGAACAATTATTCAAAGAGTGGTGATTGAATTGAGACAACAATTGAAGTTTCTAACATGTGATAAAATGAACACTTACTGAATTAAAGCACACTATTTACTGTGAACTTTCTCTTGAAAAAAACATACTTTGACTCATTTTAGTGATAAACATACCTTCAGGATGATAAATCGATGTCATACGGTACACATTAGAATACATATAGTAAGTAGAAGGTAGGCTAATATCCAGCAGTTAGCTGTATATTTCCTAATATGCTCAGAATATGTTCAGAAACCATATACTAGTCAGGTGATTTGCTGGGCAATTTCTTCAGAGGTGAAACTTTCCAGCCTCTCTCTCCCTCTATGTTGTATGAGCTGTTGCTAATGGATGGTTTGGATACCTCTGCATGCTGACCCAGATTGCTCTTTTGCCTTTCTTACCTGCAAAAAGTAGAATTCAACCAGAAAAAAAACACTGCAGGAAAAAAGCATTGGGTTCACTTCCTTATCTCCTGCTTATTCATAATTCTCTTTTTGTTTCTGTCAGTGGAAACAAAATACTCTGAATATTCTTCTTTTCTTTGTTCTCTTTTTTCTTTGTTCTTCTTTTGCTCTGTTATTCTACCTTGGTTTTTTTAAATATGATTTCTGAACTAATTCTGCTTATTCCGCAACAAACCTTTTCACTTCCTTCTGTTTCTACCTTTTCACTTCCTTCTTCTGCAATTACCTCACCTCTCAAGTGATCTAACAACAAGGAAACCCAGTTTGAATCTTTATTTCCTAAATTCTTAACATTTTAATCTTTTCCTGGATTGTATTAACTTTATTCATTCAATAGAATTGTAAAAATTGTCCATGATTGCCAAACAAAAGCAACCATCTTTTCTGACAATACAGTGTAGCAAAAGCAAATCAAGAAAAAAAGGTTGCTCTAACAAAATAGAACTCATATTTACCTTTGATTTTAACAATTAATTGTATGCTGTGCTTAGAAATGTTTTCATGAATCTACATGCCAGATGGATAGTAGGAAATCTATCTGAACAGAGACTGGATTACAGACTGTTTATAATCCCAGGGTAGTTTGGTAAAGTCCTCCTATTCACCCAAAATGACAATATTGGTATGGCAAAACTTTGAAATGGTAAAAGCTTATGAGAGTTTCAAAAATATCATCTCTCCCTCTCCTGGACTTCAGTGTGCATAATTCCTAGCTAGTATTTATATTAATTATTTATTATGGTGCTTATGGGAGTTAGAGTTCAAATTATATTGTGAACCTTTTCCCCAAGAAACAATTCTTATTCTCATTAGAAAACTAGCTCCAATTTTCTCACATAGTGGCCCATATTCTGGTAGGTAAGCTAAAAAGAAAACAGAAAATAGCAAGACACGTTAATTCTATTTCAAGGAAAGCTAATCAACATACTTGAATAGTTTTGCAAAGGAATACAATTTGAAAGCAAAAATCTTGGCTGCTGTCCAGTGACCTCTATTAGAGCCTTTAGTCTACTTCTGATAAAAGAAAGGTTCACATCATAATGAGAACCTCCATTAATTAACACTGCTGGGCTAGAGTCCAAAAGCTTGAAAGTACATAGAATAAAGTTTTCTTAAAGATCTTCTATCCAGGCCAGGAATAGTCATATTGACTGATAAGTTAAATATCCATTTGTACCTTATTATTTTTTATTTGGAATTGAATTAATGAGAGAAGATAAATATATAAACCATTATATATATATGTTGACCCATTGAAACAAATAGGATGCCAACTAGTCAGAACTACTTTGGGGTAATTAATTTCAATGGGACTATGACTAAACCTGGATCCAACTTTTTTTCATATCTGTTTATGCAATAAGGTGGAATTGTTGGATACCAGAGAATCCATAATGATGTAAAACCATCACTTACAAAGCAACTCTGCTGAGGCAGCATCATTAGGAGAGAGAAAAAATTCTTACTGTTGCTGTAAGACTTTTAAAGCTGAGGTAGAAGGGATTATCTGTTTAGCAGTTACACAAGGTAAAAGTGTATCGAGCTAGTATTGTGAAGATACATGAGGATCTAGTTTAGTAAAGCATAATACAATTAATATATCATCAACATCAGAGCTGTCGATAGTTCTACAAGAACTTTGAATCTGAAGAAAAGAGTTAAATTGACCATTTAATGCCTTAGCAGAAAGTACAAAAAAACCAAAATTATAAGTTTAACAAAAATTTAGCTGAAATATTATCAGTGTTGCTTTCATGTCTTCAGATCAACAGTATCATCCTAATATATATACAGCTATGTAGATATATTAGTAGTACAAACTTCTTCAGTTTAGAAGTGCTAGGAGTTTCAGTTGTTAGAATTCATGACCTGGTACAAGAATGGGAAGGCTAATTTGTCATTGATATATTCAGTTCGTTTTTAAGGAGCCATAAGCAAAATGATAGTGACAACAGTGGCACTAATAGCCTCAACTAAACAGTCATGTTTAGACTGTATTACATTATATTAACCCACTAACATTATGTTGCCCATATACTTATACAAAATAGCAGCTTAAGAGATTTCTTTGCAATTCATTTTAATCAGGATTCTCTTATCTAAAATTCAGTTTCCATATCAGATTACCGAATTAGCTTAATTAACAGTGGCTTTAACAAAAATCAGAGAACCATATGAACTACGGTACTTAAATTCAGAAGACCATATTCAAACTAATGCTGCAGAAGCTTATATTAGCACAGAGAGATTGCAGAATCAAGATAGCATATACATAAAAATGCTGTTTCAAAACTTCTATATAAAACAGGATGGTTGCCTGCAATTTAATAAAAGCAAATCCAGAAAAACATACAGATTTCTTTACAAATAAATAAGAACAGCATCAAATGACTATTCATCAATTGAAAATAAGAGCCTATGTATTTATAAATTCAATTGCTCTTAATTCTTACATTTATTTTCTCTAAATGAATAATTATAGCTTGGATGAGTTAGGGTTCCATGCTCCCGCCCATATAATTTCTGAATATAGGTAGTCCTTGACTTATGACCACAACTGAGCCTAAAATTTCTGTTGCTAAGCAAGACATTTGTTAAGTGAATTTTGCCCAATTTTACGACCTTTCTTGCCACCATTTTTAAGTGAATCATTGCAGTTGTTAAGTTAGTAACACAGGTGTTAAATGAACCAGGTTTCCCCATTGACTTTTCTTGTCAGAAGGTTGCAAAATGTGAACACCTGACCCCTGGACTTGACAACCGTCATAAATATGAGCCAGTTACTAAGTGTCTGAATGGGGGTGCTGCAACAGTCATAAGTGTGAAAAATGGTTATGTCACTTTTTTGAATGCCATTATAACTTTAAATAGTCACTACGTGAACTATTGTAAGTCAAGGACTACCTGTATTCAGTCCCCAAGAAATTGGTGAAATTACTGTTAAAATAATCTGCTCAGTCCGAACAGCCACAGTTTGAATATGTCCAAGATGGAGTCGTTTTGTGTTTTGGGGCCTCTTCATAGATGCTTTACAATCAATGTATCCTAGATTTATAATTCATCCTGCTCGATGAGCAAGTAGCAGCCATGTCAAGGAAGGCTTTAACACAGTTTCATTAAGTTGCTGCTCCTTATGCGGCCATTCTGGGATTGGGAAGACAGAATCATTCATGCTTTTATCATCTCCCATTTGGATTACTATAATGCCCTTGAAGAACATTTAGAAGCTATAGTTGGTTCAGCATGCTACAACCATGGACGATCCTGCTGCTTTGGGAGCTACACTAGTTATTGTTTGACTTCTGGGTGTGACCCAAGGGTCACCTAGGCCCTGAATGTGATCATTTAAGGCAGAGATCACCAACCTTTTGGGCACCAGGGACTGGTTCCGTGGAGAGAGGTTTTTCTGCAGACCGGAGGGTATGTGGTTTTGTGTGCTGCCTGCATCTTGCAGATGGGGCTTTGCTTGTTTGTGCGGCCCAGTTGCTGGCATGCTGCAGCCCAGTACTGGTCCATGGACCAGGGGTTGGGGACTCCCGATTTAAGGAACCTGCTTCTGTTGCATTCAACAGAAAGCTAAAACATATAAGGAACGGTTGATGGAATTGGGTATGTCTAGTCTAATGAAGAGAAGGATGAGGGGTGACATGATAGCAGTGTTCCAATATCTCAGGGGCTGCCATAAAGAAGAAGGAGTCAAGCTATTCTCCAAAGCACCTGAAGGCAGGACAAGAAGCATTGGATGGAAACTAACCAAAGAGAGAAGCAACCTAGAACTAAGAAGAAATTTTATGACAGTTAAAACAATTAATCAGTGGAACAACCTGCCTCCAGAAGCTGTGAATGCTGCAACATTGGAAGTTTTTAAGAGGAGACTGGATAGCCATTTGTCTGAAATGGTATAGGGTTTCCTGCCTGAGCAGAGGGTTGGACTAGATGATCTCTAAGGTACCTTCCATCATCATCATCATCATCATCATCATCATCATCATCATTATTATTATTATTATTATTATTATTATTATTATTATTATTATTATTATATTGAGGGAGAGGTCGAAAGGCATTTTTGTGCTCATGAGACGAGAGTCAGAATTCTTGATAATTGGAAAAAAAACTTGTTTATTAGTTTCCAACACTGTTACACTTGTATATAGTTTAGAATCTTTAGGTTCATTTATATAAATCAAATAATAAATGATAAAGAGCATGAATTAATAAACATGGAATAAAAATAAATGAAAAATACATGATTTTTGTTTGTGTGAAACTAAAAGAAAGAAGATTTGTAATAGACTGGAATAAAAGTAATCTGATCTTGAGGATGGGTGGTAATAAATGCTTGTAGGAAATGAAAGTATATATTTAATAATTACAGGTAGTCCTTACTTACAACAATTCATTTATTGAATGGCACTGAAAAAAGTGATTTATGACCATTTTTCACACTTAGGACTGTTGCAGCATCCTATGGTCACATGGTCAAAATTCAGACACATGGCAACTGGCTCATATTTATGACGGTTGCAAAGTCAATGGGGAACCAGTTTCACTTAACAACCATGTTACTGACTTAACAATTGCAGTTATTCACTTAACAACTGTGGCAAAAAAGGTTGTAAAAATGGGGCAAAATTCACAACTGTTTCACTTAGCAACATAAATTTTGGGCTCAATTGTAGTTGTAAGTCAAGGACTATCTGTAAAGAAAAGGTCAAACGTATTTTAGACTATACCAATTGGTATCTATGTGGTTGTGAGTGCAAATTAAGAATCCACCTGAGGGTGATAGTTGTACATTTACACTCCAATGAATGGTGATAATAAAAGAGCTTAACATTTGGAAAATCTCTGCCATTCTGAATGAATTCAATCTAGTAAAAAGTATTCTGCTGATAACATGAATGGATAGATGAAAACAATATTAGATCACTAATCGGTTGTCTTGGAAGACCATCTCTGTTTCTTTTTCTTTCTTTGTCTCTTTCTTTCTTACTCCCTCTCACACACACCATCTTCCTTAATTTTAAAGTTGGTGTAAGACCCAAGAGCCAGGGGAACAGATCTCTGCCAGAACTATACTGTCCCACTCACACCAAAGTCATGGACCACCCCTCATCCATTAGGTGGGATGCATTCTATGGAGCTAAAAAAGCTGACAGACAGCAGTCACATTTAGTAAGGAAGTGTGACTTAGAAAACTTGTCTGTTAACTAATTTTTGAATATGCAGCCTCTCATATCAGTCAGTCTTTCTAGCCTAACATTATTTTAAAAGTCCCATTTTTAATGAGTATCATAGATATCATACTGTTTTCTCAGGAATATGCCCCCTGCATTTGATCAAAAGGTCTATCATCCTTGAAAGTTTATGAAATAATACATTATTTGATCTTTAAGTTACTCGACTCTTGGTTGGGTTGAGTTCAAGATATTAAGAATATTCCGTCCCTTTCTATTCAGGGAGAAAGTTTGACTTTAATGACTTTGCCACCAGGTGGCAGTATTGTCTTATTTTAAGATGCTTTGACCTAAATTATAGTTCTATATTTTAACCTTCATTTTCTCACTTGATGTCTTGCACATGTTACCGAAGACTGATGGTCCTTTGTGTTTAGATATTCAGACCCCTCCCCACTCCAGAAATCATGAACTGGAAATAACAAAACTTTGGGAGCTGTAATCTTCAAATCATATTAAAATAGTGGATTTCAGGTTTTTTCCCCTTCAAGTGTTTTCTTCGAAGAAAGAAAGAGCTGCTCAGTTTGGTAAGATCTGGATGAGAATAAGATGGAAGCAAAATATTTCAATTTTATGTATCGCTTTGCTGCAATCTAGTAGCCATCTGGATTTTTGCAGCTCAGGTTTAGTAGCCCTAACTTAATGAAAACTTACTTTCAGACTGATTGAAGGTCAGATATGATTATTTCCTTCAAGGTGAAAGAAATTACAACAGCCTACTTGGGAGGAAAATCTATGAGATTTTCTCTTTATTCCATAATCTCAATTCCATAAAATTTCTTTCCCGCACTCACAGTTGCCTTGGTACTCACTAAAATAAGGAAAACAAGTAAAATTTAGCTCTTATTAGGAAAAATTCTGAAAATTCATGCTTTAATTTGTTACTACCATTTGTTCAGTTCTTCAATTTCTTGTCATTTTTGGTTTTTATTATTCGTTGCTTGTATAGCATGTTAGTCCCAATTTATACAGGGGGACTAGTTAAGGCAAAGGGTTGGGCGAGTTTTCCACAAGCATGGTGGAGTATAACTTAAGTATAACCTTTTTATTATTTTTGTGGTTACTGAGAATAATTGTTAAATCCAGATAAGGAATTTTAAGATATTAGCTGCAGAGTAAAGAAGATACAGGGGGTTCAATGCCTCATCAGTTAAAGACAGCTGACAGCCCAGGTTTGAGACCCGAGCACTGCGCAATGGGGTGAGCTCCAATCCAGATGACTTTATCTTTCTCAGTGTCAATGTACTGTATTTGGGGGGGGGGGGGTTATATCTTTTGCTAGGGTTTATATCAACCACTCCACTGAGAAGTATTTTATTTTGGTAAATTCTTCAAGTGAATCTTGGCTCCTGGTGATTACATTTTCATGTCCATGTACTTCTTTTGGCAACAATTTGAATTGGTTTGCTAATGCCATCTTCTTATTCAGCTTTCTAGATCAGAGTTCCACAAACGTTCTGGGTTGGCAGCCTGGGGGGGGAAGAGGAGAAAGAGGAGATGGTTTTGTGGGAGGGGCAGGTGCAAGTGAGGCCGAGAACACCTGTAACGCTCATGTGAGTGAGGCCCTGAATGCTTGCGCGAGGCCCCAAGCGCTCAAATGACTGGGGCCATGAGCTCCCATGATGCTCCAGCAACTGGGGCTGCGATCCCATGTGACATTCGCTGGAGTGGAGCTATGAGAACCTGTGACACTCACAGGAGTGATGCCCCAAGCGTCCATGCCACTCACAAGAGTGGGGCTGCAAGTGCCTGTGATGCTCGCGTAAGTGGAGCCGCAAGAGCCTGCGCAAATAGGGCCCCAGGCATCTGCAATGCTTGTGTGAGTAGGGCTGGACGCACGCATGTGCACGCACCAGCCAGCCACTTACGCAGCCCGGTTGCAAATAGGTCACGGCCCACAGGTTCGAGATGCCTGTTCTAGATACAACCTTGGAATTTTTAAATTGTTTTCTATTCAAATACTAACCAGATCTAGTGTTACTTAGCTTTTCAGGAGATGAGTCAAAATTGCTAACCACTTTAAACTCATTGTCCTAATAGAGCTTTCTGTAAATTGAACTGAAAAAGCTGTCCCCAGCACAGTGCCTTCCAAGTCCATTAATCTCCACATCTTGCCATCCTTCAAATGGCCATTATAGTTAACCATGCTATTGTCCAATTGGGACAACATTGGGATGACATTTCTGCTTCATAATAAAATAGGGTTATTTATTGAAAACAAGCCATAATTCTAATTCAGTTTCATAGATCATATTTCTGGATTACAAGGATATAGAATCATAGCTTCTAAGACATAATTTCAATAACTTTTTACAAAGCTAAATAAAAGTCCAGGCCAATTTGCATTTAATCATGGTACAAACTTTCCCTGTCAGCATCTTTATTTCATCACGTATCCATAATGTTGCTTTCACTTCATTCTTAGCACATGAATGAGGCAGGCCAAATTGTCCTTAGCTGTTCTAGTTTTAAAGCACTGTTTTCCCAAAGAAGCCATCAGCAACCTGAGATAGTTTTGGTATTTATGAAATCTGGCTATTCAGTCATGGTACTCAGGTGAGCTGTGCACATTGGTCATTTCAGGATGATGCAATCAGATCCTGTCCTCTTGAATCCTGGAGATTTTCTTCTATTTTTTTTCCACCTTCCAGATGATACTCAAATAGTTGATCAATGGCTGGGAGAATTGCAACATAAAGCAGGAGAAATGGCTTTCTAGCCTGCTGAACATTTGAGATACAGGATGGTTTGCATAGTCTGTAATGTGGGAAAGGTATAGGAGTTATTCTGGGAGCTAGGCCAGGAGCTAGCGATTCTCAGGGCTAAAATGTTGGTTATGTCAGCAACCAACAGCTACTTAATTCTGAGACTGTACACGGGAAGGATTCAATTAAGCAGTAGGATAGACAGGAAAAAGAAACGTAATAACTAAATCACTGCAGGTAGAGGAAGTGGCTTCATTTCATTTGGGCAGACAACTGCAATCAACTGCCACATAAGTTTTCATCATGGTATTCAATACAGCAAATACTTTAATCATTGGCTTTGCTTAACATGTCTTCACAGCAGAAATGAGGACACCAGTAACCCACATAAACTGGATTAATATTACCAGATATTGCAGAGTAAAAAAACAGAAGATGGACATATATTTAAATCAAATGCCTGTTCCTTGATTTTAAAACAATTAATATATGAGAAAAAATATATGGCACTAGACAGATAGGAAGGATACGTACAGCCTAAAACAAAAAAATATGCAAGTACAGTTGTAAGATTAAAACACTATTATAAATACTAATTTGTATTGACTGATTTGATATTAATATCAGTAACCTCTCCTCTAATTATGTTCTTGTTCCTGGGAAGAAAACCAGATCTTTTCTCTTTCAAATAGCTGTCACTTGCATGTATTATACAAAAGCACCAACGGCTCTAGCACAGCCTTATATAGGTGGGTGAATGGGATGCCCATCTAAAAATAGCATTCTCTTTGGCTTTGAGTTGACAGGCAACATGAAAACTGCTATATTTCATGCTGACATTTGGAATATGTTCCCGGGATTATTTTAATTGTCTGGCAACAGAATAAAATAAACGAGCTGACCAATGAAGCCTTATGGAAATCGGTAACCACAAGTGGAAACATTCTTATTTGGTGTGATTCAACAGAGAATGACTTTGATTTGAGGCTGCTCAAGTTACAATTTTGGAGGTTAAATCTTTTCTTGGGTACAATTTATAATCCACATAAGCCGCATCAGTGGAGACACTGAAATGGATTGCATCGGTTATGGATGCAACTTTTAATCCAAACAGGGCACTTATCTGATTTTATTTGTGCAGGGTAATTTAAGAAAAAAGACCAAGCCAACCCAGGCCAGACCAGGCAACCTATTCCTGAAGTTTGCCGAGATGGATTTAGCAGCTACAGTACTTAATTCTGCAGAAGAAAAATAAAAGGGGAGAATCATATTAGCTATGAAAACATTGCCTCAACATTTCTAAATTCTGGTTTTCAAGTCAAAACAGGCTTTGTATGAATAAAATAGGCAGGAAATGGATAGTGTAAGCAGTTCAGGTAAATTACAAGGGGAATTTACCCTTTACAAGGGCAGGGCAAGACAAAGTCAACCAATGGAAATAGATTAGAAATACAACCAAAGAGTTCTGGATTGAGCTGTTGAGCAATATTCCAGTACTTGTTCCTTTTTAAAAAATAAAATGAATAAATACAGCCAATTTCAGTTGAGTTTCCAGTTCACAGCAGGGGCAAGGCCAGATGTTTGTGAAAGCTAAATCCTACGCTAACAACGCTCAGCCATGAACAGAGGAATAAGTGCTTAGTATTCTAAGTGAATCCTATCCTGGGCCTTCTGCCAACTTTAATCTAGTCCTGGAAAGTGAATATTGATTCCTTAATGCACCAAACCACTATTTGCCAGGTCAAAAGTCCAAAAGCAAAAAACACAAAGAGACAAAATTATTGTGAACTAATGGGCATTTCTTATGTTTCACTAAACAAGTGTAATTTAGGAAAAAATGTGTTAGATTGGGATTGAATTTGGGACTGTAGTGTCTTGACCTTAAACTAATGTGTTTGAAGTGTTCTTTTGAAAAATAGTCAGTGGTCTCTTTTTTCTGGGTAGCCCCCAGGAATTTAGTAGCATATTTAGAGTAAAAATATTTCTAATCTGATATGAATAGTATATGATGAGAAGACACCCTACCTCCTACTCTATATATTTTATTCTCCTTTTCTAAAAACATGCCTTTAAGAACAGCAACTAAAGGAATTGTCTCAAGAAGCAGCAGACAGAGACTAAGCCGTTCCCCATAAATCTGAGCACTGTGTTAATTCCTGCTATAACTGCCTTACTTACAAGTTAGGCACAAACTGGATTTCTGTCTGCTTTGTAGCTCCTGGTGCTAACTGGAAGGCTGCTCAAGCAATGAGGCAAGTAGCAAAAAATACCACATTGAGTGCTCATTTCAGCATTAACAAGTGACATTACCATGAGTGATAATTGCATACTGAGTGAAAAAGATCCTTATAAATTATATTTATTTCACTTTGTGCTGCTTCCAATATTCCCTCTGGGCAAAAGGAAGTATGCCTTCCTGGTTTATTTGTGTCATCATGCACAGGAAAGCAATAAACTAGACCCATTGGAAAAAACAGTCCCAGGGGACTGAAGATACAATTAGCAGCTGCCCTGAAGCTTATTTCTGCTGTGATTGTGAGCAAGCATAATAGATAGTCAACATGATTCCAACAATTTTGGAACTGATGCTGCAAAAAAAGCAAAAATGTATTTAAGTGAAAACAAGCACATTTGTTTGAGTTTCCAGCACTTCCTTATTACAGGAACCTTCTTTGTGTGGAAGAAGTGTACAAATGTATACTGTTTTGTACAAAGAAAGCTTTTGTAACGATCTCCTTGGTCCTAATCCTGCAGTTAGAGGAGAATCCAAGGAAGATTTCCATGACATTTGTTTTTAATTATTTGCCTCTTTAAAACCTGTGTGAAAAAGCAGGAAGAAAACAATTCCTTTCCATTAGTACCCCAAAATAATGTTTTTTCTAAGAGGTTTATTAAGAAGCATATCTGAATGCATAGTGCAGTAATAAAGGCTGTATAGGTAAATTGATAGCGGTATCTTAAGAGTAGTACTATCTGTTATTCTTTTCCAGTCATATACTCTGAAAGCATTAGCAGGAGAGGTGATGTAAACATTATTTCTATAGAAGTTATTTAAGAGTAGAGAAAATAAGAACAAACGCCATTTAAATAGAAATAGAGACCGGCACAATATCCTCTCATAAAACATGGAGCTCTAGTATGACGCATGGTGCTCACTGTTCAGAAATGTGCTGTATCTTCAATTTGCCAGGTAATATTTTGAGGATCATTACTTCATCCCCCCTCAGTTGCTCACCCTGGACTCCTGCCAAAAAGCATTCATTAACGTGATGATAATAAGTACCTATTTAGATATAACTTTTGAAAGTAAAGCAAATCTTCAAGCTATCAGTTATTTTGTTGCATTTGTCAAAAGGACCTCTTTTGGCCTATCGTTGAACATTGATCCATATGTTTAGAATCAGAGAGAAGGGGACCAGGAAAGGTAATATATACATACAGTATGTATATTGTATATACTCTGTGTGTGTGTGTGTGTGTGTGTGTGTAGATAGATATAGATAAGTGGTTCTCAACCTTTTTAATGCTGCGACCCCCAACCGGTCGTAAGTCGAGGACTAAACCGGTCGTAAGTCAAGGACTAAACCGGTCGTAAGTCAAGGACTACCCAACCGGTCGTAAGTTGAGGACTTTCCCTGCCCGGGAGCGCCGCGCATGCATGGTTCCGCCCCCTGCGCCGGCCGAGGCGTAGCTGGCAAGCGGCAGAGTCGGAGCAGGCTGACCACCAGCTGGCCCAGCCCAAGGGAGGTAAGGCACCCACCGGAAAAGGGGAAAAAAATGGCGGACAAAAAAAATGGCGGACAGCCTTGCTTGGCGACCCCCGTGAAATGGTCGATCGACCCCAAATGGGGTCGCGACCCATAGGTTGAGAACCGCTGATATTCATATGTACACACATACACACACACACATATACCTAAACATATGGCAGTGGAATGGGGTAAAACATGGTTCTGGATCCCGCAGAAACATTACCTGGGATGAATGCATTTTGAGGCCTTCTGAACAACCTTATTGAGAATATAGAATAATGGAAAATAAGGTTGCTCGGAAGGCCTCAAAATGCATTCATCCCAGATAATGTTTCTGCGGGATCCAGAACCATGTCTTACCCCATTTCACTGCCATATGTTTAGTGTGATCTTCAGCCATCAGATAGTAATCCATCCTGTAGTAACATGACAGCCATCCAATGAAAACCCAGATAAAGAAAAAGCTAGTTAAAGAAACAACATGGTTGCACAAAAATACTAGTGGAGTTCTGAAATTGGAGATGAAAGAAAAACAAGTCCTGGACCAGAAGGCCTTGCTCATAGTCACCCATGCCTTAGTCATCTACTGGTCTGGATTACTGCACTGTGCTCTACATATTGTAAGCACATTAATGGAAGGATAGTTACCAAATAATAGGAAATTGTTTTTTATTCTGTCTCATTTAGATTCCTCTTCAGGTTCTGGGTACCTCATTTACAATTCAGACTAAATTTAGGAAGAGAGAGCAAAGGATCTGGGCCCATTTAGATTTGATTAGACAATCCATGATCCATTGGGTCATTGCTTCAAAGATGTTTTCTTACCTTAAAAATGGCCTTCAACAATGGGAGAGCTTCTAATGTACTGAAGAAATTCTTAAAAATTCAGGGAGATATTCAGAGATGTACCTGCCTTGAAAGTAGCCCATGTTGAACAGTACAGCACAGTCACACATTAGCAGTTGACCAAAGGAAATGTTTTATGATGTTTTGTATTATGTCATAAAATGTTATAATATTTGCCAAATTTTAATTCCACAGAAGTTATAGATCCCAGCTTTTGGACACAATCTGTAAGTTAGTCCATTTGGTTGAAAAGGTCATGTGCTATGATGCACTGTTTTGCCTATTTAAAGGTTACAGACACAAGAGTTTTAGTAGTATATAGATAGATCAAACAACACTTAAGGAAAAACTCATGTACCTGAAGTCATGTTATATTGATCATTAATCATTTACTGAATTCAGTACTTTAAACAACCTCTTTTGAATTGGTTAGTCCCATATTGTAAATTGGGCTGATGGGATAGATGTAGCTGGTGCAACTATGAGTGGATTTTTGTCTGTCAGAATTGCAAACCCATTCATAGTAGTGAAAAATAATCAGAAGTTCAATTCCAATTTCTTTCTTATATTTGAGCCTTGAGATATTATTTTGCATATCGTTTCAGCTGTGAAATTGAATACCATATTTGTTAGAGTTACCATCACTTTTCATCTGGTGCACTATGAGATATCTGCGAGATAAAACTCACAAGGTGATTTTACATTCAGTAGCATGGTAGAGTGATTTCATAGTTTGAGGTTTAGCAATTTGTGAGAAGCCAATCATTGCCTTAGCATATTGTGTGAACTAGGCCATTGTGTTAAGCCATTATATGGTTTGTTTGTTGGGAAATAGCATATTTGGTATTTTAGTAACCCAATTTAGAGTCCAAAGTAACTGAGTCATCAAGTCACAAACATTATTTTAATTAAATGTGGAGAAGCAGCTAGAATAGGTGTCAAAAATAGCATAATACTATGATAAGACATGTATATTCAGACATAAATTTCCTCCTTTGTGATACATATTTGCCAAATTACTTCTGCACTGTACTGTTATGTATCAAAGCAGACATCTGTTTTAGCCATAAACAATTCTCATCTATTCTGGTAACATGTGAAAAGAGACCACATTTACAAATATGTAGATGGAAGTTTCATGCAGTATGTAATCTGGTATATTATGATGTGAGTTTAATCTCAAGTGATGCTTTCCCTATTTCATTACCAAAATTCTTATTTTCAGATTAGAAAATAAGTGACTTTCAATCTGCCACTGATCAAATTTAGGTGCAATATTTCCTGAGGCACAGTATGCATTATTCAATACTCTGAATGCTGCAAGTAATTTCTGTTATCATTCAGTGTATTATTGTTGTAACAGACTTGACAGGTTATCTAGGATGACTTCTGCAGTTTTCCAACATAGGTGAAAAAATGCTAGTTTGTGCAAAGAAAATATTTATAGAATTAAATTCTAGCACAAACTGATTATGTTTATCCTTAATTTTATGAAATTGATGAACATTGAAAATGTAGGCAGAACAATCTAATTGTTCAATATGAACTCATCTCTAAGCATTTATCTAAAAAGTAGAATTATTTTCTAAAATAAACAATCTACATGGTCTCAGCATATGAAGTTGTTGTTGTTGTTATTATTATTATTATTATTATTATTATTATTAATGAAAATATACAGAACAAACAAAGCAACTCATCAATTTTTTCAAACATCTGTTAGCAGTGCTAGATGTTCACTGTCAGCCCCAATGAATTCTTAAATGCTCGAGACTTACTGCTCTGTTGCTTCATGTTAAGCAACAGTTGAAATTTTATCTTAAATACCTTTTTATTCAATTTCAGGGCTTTTGGTTAAGAAATTCTTACTTTAAAATATTTATTGGTCCTTTGAAGATATTGGAAGTGAGTGTAATATAGAATACTGGTTTTCAACTGATAGCTGGTGTACGATGTATAGGATGCAGATAAGATCTAAGTGGTACTCCTACCAACTACCCCAGAACTTCTGATTTTTAGTGGCAGAGCCATTTGAGAGAATACCTCTTTTGTTGCAATAAGACAGAAAGCAATCTCCAGCTGGCTAAGTACTTAGGAATGGGCAGAGGTTGGGTGGCTGAACTGCAAGGCATGATGGGAAGAACAAAACTGGGCAGGCAGAGAAAAGAGGAAGCATGTGTGTTCCACTTGCTAGTTGTCAATCAGGAAACATATGTGCACTCAGTGGCAACTTTCTGGATTCCTTGCTTGGAAATATGGGGATATGGAGGTGATTACAGTCAGCAATACGTGGGATGGAAGAAAGACATGTAGGACTTTTTTTTGCATTATTTATTTTTTTTGAAACTTTTAAGACTTGAGAGAATGTGTGTTGAGAGATAGAGAAGTATAAATAACTATTTTGAGTAATGCTAGTTAAGTTAGAAATTCTTGATAAAAGTGGGAGTTTTCTTTCAATCATGGTAAAATTCAGATTCTTTGATAGAATATTTGGTGAGTTGTAAATAAAAGGGATGACAACTGTTGGTCTCGAAAGCCTTGCTGGAATGCCTATTTAAATATGATTCATTGTTTCAGTTCAGTTTTATAAATAAGAGACACCCACTTAAATTGGAACTGAAAGTGAACTGGGAGCCAACACTGGTAAAGGTATCACAAGAACATAGTCCATCATTGGCACGATTTCTAAGGTCTGCTGATATATATTTTGTTAGCTTGCAGTTCTTAGTCTGTATTTAGCCAAATGCAATATACCATTATGCCTATTCATAGGTCAGGCTCTGATTATAAGATGGCCTACAGAAGAAAATATTGTAATTTCAAGAAGGAGACACAGAATGTTCCATATGATTCGGTCTTGGGTTAACTGAACATATTCCTGTGCAATACTCTGTGATTCACCGAAGATGCTTAAAAGAAAACCTTATCTTCCGATACTCACTTTTCATGGGGAACAAAATTCTCTGCAACAGAGGAAAAGAAGAGGAAGCCTTTGAAAGGTTCTAGTAGACAGCTGTTGTCTAGACATATCTAACATCAGGATATTTTAAGATACACAAAAAAGTATCCTACTTGTCAGAAGGGATCTAGCATAGAAAGATAATGGTATCTTAAATGAAAGGAATTTGTCTTCTCCAGAATTCTGTTAAAAAAGAGGCTAAAACAAAATGTTGATATACTCCTTGCACAGCTACTGTGGTGAATTAAAGATCCTCATCATTATTATGAAAAGTTTTGTTTCATCTAGATCCAGAATCACTATGGACAATGATATGATATATTTAATAAATAAATAAAAATATACTTTTAAAAAGCCTTCTCTAACCTGATGGCATTCCAGATGTACATGACTTCAGCTCCTAGAAATCTCAGTGATGGTTATGATGGGTGGGATATTCTGGGAGTCAAAATTCATAAAACTAGAAGGAAGTCAGTTTGAGTTTGTCCTTTTTAAGTATCTTTTCATAACTTGGTGTTTTCAGACAACTCTCTTTAAGTGGTGCTATCAAATACAAACTATTGGATCAAAGTTTAGGGCCCTGAGAAAGAAAGAAAGAAAGAAAGAAAGAAAGAAAGAAAGAAAGAAAGAAAGAAAGAAAGAAAGAAAGAAAGAAAGAAAGAAAGAAAGAAAGAAAGAAAGAAAGAAGTGGGAAATAGAGAATTCAGGGTTGTGGATTTACCTTTTCAATCATAGTAGATTTTTTTTGCTGAAGATCATTAGGAGCTACAATCCATCAGATCCAGAGCGTACAAGGATGGGGAAATTGCTTAAAACCAGCCTTCCATCATAGCCATTAATTATATGGGATATGGAAACTTGCATATTCTCCTTATTTTATTTATTTTTATCCCACCTTTATTATTTTTACTAATAAATAAGTCAAGGCAGCAAACATATGCAAAGCACTTTCCTCTTTCTATTTTCCGCACAAAAACAGCCCTGTGAGGTGGGTTGGGCTGAGAGATGGTCCAAGGTCCAAGGTCACCCAGCTTGATCCAAGGTCACCCTTTCATGGCTAAGGCAGGACTAGAACTCACCATTTCTTGGTTTCTATCCTCGTGTCTTAACCACTAGACCAGTGGTGGCGAACCTATGGCACGGGTGCCAGAGGCAGCACTCAGAACCCTCTCTGTGGGCACGCGTGCCATCGCCCCAGTCCTAGGCCTTCATCTGGGTTTTATAAAACCTTTTCACTTTAGGCCTCCGCCGCCAAAAAAAAAGGTTCAATCAATCAGTCAATTTTAACTTCTCATGGGAAAAAAAAGATCTTGCAAAGTTGGAATTGATTGATTGAACTTTTTAGTCCCACCCAGTCTGCTGTTACCACCGCAGCCACGCCCACCGAATGGGCCACACCCACCAAATGGACCACACCTGGCACCCGACGATGCATAAGTGGGTTTTGGGTTGCAGTTTGGGCACTCGGTCCCTAAAAGGTTCGCCATCACTGCACTAGACCAAACTGGTTCTCCTTCCGTATATCATGGTATAGAGGGAAATATTCCTTTAATATAATATTCATTATTTTGTAATGTATGCATATTTCTCTGTTGTAAGAGCACAAATACTAATACATTACCATCTATTATCACATTAGGCCATTTAAATATAAGGCTATTTAAAATCATACTGGAATAGTATGCAGTGTCTCTGACTATAGGGGATTTCAGTTCAAATGCCATGGTAGCTAGAAATTATGGCAAATACAATGCAATACTATTGAAAGGTGCAAAATTGGAACAAATTGTATTGATGTTCCAAGCAACGGCCATTCTATTTAATAGCAGCTGATATCAAACAGTTCCAAAGTTTGCTTTTTCCAAGGCAGCATGAATGTTTATGTATTTCCTCAAAGCAACACATTCACAGCATACCACACCATATTTGTAAATGTTTATCTTTTATGGAAGGAGCAAAAAGCTACAGAGAGAGCTTTGTTATTGTCCCAATGAACGCCTGGTATTTTAAACAATTAAGATGAATGGCCCACAATAATGCCAAGGATTACTAATTTGGAATTGTTCTCGAGAGACCTATGATTTGCAGTTTCTTTGAAGGATGGGTTCATAGGAGCTTAAAGCATGCTTAGCCAAGGTCTGACTGAAAAACAATGTGAAGGTAGTAAAATGGTATGAAAATGAATTGTAATTTTTAACCAAGTTGAAATGGACCCAACTGCCACAATGTTCATCGTAGGAAAGTTGTACAGTGGAAACAAAAATCTTAACAGAATTCAATATTCTGGAAAGTATACCTGATATCAAAAAATGAGCTGATACAATGAACACTGCAATAACCTCATCCTTGAATTGGCTTATGACTTTTTAGTTTTTTTATGTTCTTCAATATCAAGCTTATATTTAACCAAATATTAAATAGTGTTAGTTTTTCCTGTTATGGATGATGTTTACAGATTGCAAGGAATAGAAGAAAATACTCATATAAGGCTCTTGTTGAAATATGTATTATACTAACATTCCATTGTAGAAAGCAACACTTCATTTATGAATTAAGACTTAATCTATCCCAAGTAGTACCTTTCCTTATTATTTCATTTAACTTTCTGTGTATATCTTTATGTGTGTATGTATGTGTGCATGTATGTATGTGTACCTGTGTTTGGGTGTGTATGTATGTGTGTATATACACACAGGCGCACACGCACATGCGCACACACACACACAATTGGGACTGGAATTGCAGTCACTAAGCAATATAGTCATAAAGCATTGTGTCACATGACCACACTACTTAGCAAAAGTAGTTTATTAAAGCAACCATGTCTGATAAAAAGTCCATGTGGTTACTTCCTGGAAACAAACATAGTTTTAGTATGTCACAGATAGGTGCTATACACTTCTGCACATTCAAAAGTACCTCTTTCTGAAGCATTGCATAACCTTCCTGATGAATCTCTTCTGTGAAATCCAGTTAGGTTTGACAACAATGGACAGGATGAACTAGTGGTTTCACTCTGCAGAATGCAATTATTATGTTTTATTTTTTATTAAGTAAGTTATAGTGTAATCAATTATGCATATTCATGAACCCTAACTCCACCGTACATAGTTTCAGATATGCCATCTTATTAAGTGCAATGTGCAATACCATAAATTGTGCAAATATTTAGATCTTACTTCTAACCATACCTCTACGTATTTCCATTCCTCATTGTTGTTCTTGCTTGCCTATACATTTATCACCAATGTTCATCTCCAAATTCCAGGCTGCCTGTATTCATGGAACTGTATGCACAAAAGTTCCCTCTCTATTAATATTAATGCCTAAAGTATGACTTATTGAGTAAAGCAGCATCACATATAGGATACTAAGAGGGTATAGCAATTCAGAGTTCTTTAATCATTGAAACTATTATTTTTATTATGCCTGGGTTGCTGCACTGCTAGGTGCTCTTCAAACTCTTCAGACTCCAAGTCTTTGCAATTATGCATGCCCATATTTGATAATACTGTATATCTAGTGCTTATGTGCTTTTGTAACCATCCAGCTAATACTGCAGCTCATATCAAAATATTATACTATTTTATTATTAAACTGTACAAGTATGTAGATTTTAATGTAGGTCTTGGAACCCATAAAACATTTTAGGTCTTATTTAAGATGGAAACCCTTTGATGAAGACTTGTATCTTTTTAATTCTACTAAAATTCCAATCTATGTCTAACCCTGTCTGTGTAGCAGCTGGGTTTCCAATGAGCCAAGAGTTTGGGTTTTAAAGTTATTTTTAATGCAACTGAGTATGATTCATGCTTAGCAAATCTTGCAGGAATGTTGAATATTGGTAGGGCAGGATATGTCACATTTGGAAAAAAATCTCTGTTGATTTCATGAACTGCATTTAGAGATGGAAAAAAAAGCTGGTTGCAGATATTCCTACTGTACTATTGAAGTGATATTCAAATATTCAATTTTTCCTTTAAATTAACTGTTAAGGTTCTGACTAATAATCCCAACGAAGTAAGCACAGCTGAGACATTCCAATCTCTAATACAAAACTTTATTGAGTATATCATATCGGCACTGATGAATAGAAAACCAACTCTGGCAATATGGTGCCAGAATAATAAGTAAAAACAGTAAAATCTTCCCTCTCCCCTGACAGTCCAGGTCACATTGTCCAATTAGTCTTCAGAAGGTTGTTATGAGAAGTCTCTGCTTGCAATAACATTTCTTGAATGACCTTTATTCCCATGTGGTTAGAATCCACCTGTGCATTCCATCACCCCCCTCCCCCCCTGGGTTTGTTGGCAAGCAAAGAAGAACATGGCTGTTGTAGCGTGAGCATTCTTTGTAGCTTGACATTAACATTTATATTTCTCTTTAACTTGCAATGATGAAATTTATATGCTATGTGAATGACCAATTGGCTTCATAGTTCATCCTCCCAGCCTTCTTATATGTAGCTAAATTTAAATATATATTGAAGTAATATTATGCTAATGAGTTAATTGACTCAGCTGTCCATTTACATGACAAATCTCTCATTATCATTTTGAATGCAGGACAAAGCATAGTCCAGTGCTGAAATAGTTTCTCAGATTACTGGTTTGTTAAAAACAATTCTGTACAATTATCTACATTTGAAACTAATAATTGTTACAAAGTATTTTGATGGATTAAAAATGTATGAGGCATCTATTTCCTCACTATAAAGAAAAACACCAATTCAGATGTTTTGACAAGTTTGTTTTCCTTAAATAAGGCAAAGAAAATGGTTGATAAATAATGATTTCATTTTTTTTATTTCAAATCTCTTTTAGATTCGAAATAAGAGCAAAGCATCCAAGGCTGGGTTATGTGAAGGAGATGAAGTGATATCTATCAATGGCAACCCTTGTGCTGAGTTAACTTATTCTGAAGTTCTTGTTCTGATGGAAGGCCTGACTGACACTCTTCAAATGCTTATCAAAAGGTAAAAGAAATTCAGATTTATTTCTTATCCTGATAGAACACAGCCTCAACCATTAGCTCATGAATCACTTTCTTAAATTATTTTATTTTATTTTATTTTGTTTTGTTTTGTTTTGAAAGTTATATGCCACCCATCTTGCTTAGAGGTGACTTTTAGATTGTGAATTTAACAGATCTTAATGCCCAGGAAAGTTCAGGTGTTTGTAAGCAGATTCTTAAGTGGCTGGTCACAATCCTTTTGAACTGAGTCCAGAAACACTCTGGGAAAAGAATTTCAACACAAAATTGCTGGCATGAGTTCTGTTTCCTTGATTTGCACCATCACCCAAGAAACTAATAATTTTTCAGTGTATTTTTTTCAGAGAAAAAGTGATGTTGGGCCTCATGGAAGTTTATACAATATACAGTAGGGCGTTGTTGTTGTTGTTGTTGTTGTTTGCTAATGCCAGTATAAATTCAATTACCACAATGATTTGTCATTTACATGTTTGTTAGAACAAACTTGCTTACACGAATAATGAAATAGTAATTAATTAAAAGAATTGAGCTTGTAGCCTTAAATCTGGCAAATGGCTTTTGAGTAAACATGGGCAGGACTGATTGTTCTACTACTTGTAACATAAAATTATTTGAGATTGAGAAGAAGTAAAATGTCAAACTAGTTTATGTAATTTGCAAAGTTATATGTGCTAGACCAGGCAGTTTTCGGAATCTAAATAGCAAAAGTCCCCCCCCCACACACACGGGATCAAAAGAATTAGGTTATCTTTTGTTATTCATGTTTCTGGTTTGAGGTGGGCAATAAGTAAGTAAGTAAATAAATAAATAAATGTCAGGTTATGTGTCATTGAGCAATGATTAATCAGATTAATGTTTTTCCATATGTTATCTGTATGCAACTTTATTCTAAGTAATGATATTTCAATATATAGAATTTAAATTCCTTAAAATCAGGTTTGTAGAGGTATAGGGTATTTCTGTAATGCAACATCTATTAATGCAAATATAGCAGCCAATCATAAGGTAATGTATTGTATATGAAGACTTCCTGGTTTTCTCTTCTAAATTACAGTTCTTGGATTCCTCCCTCCCTCCCTCCCTCCCACTGAAGCACTGACTGTCAGTTCAATAACTGTATCTCAATTGCATCCATGTTAAGTACTGTACAGATACTGTAACATATATAACAGGGAAAGAGAAATAAGAAGAATCACCCATGTCTTCTTGGCCAATTTAATTCCTATTGAATTGCATAATCAAAGTAATATTAGTAAAATATTAGTACCTATATTGTCAGGACAGAGAGAAGGTGCTTAGGATATCTACACTAAAGTCCCTTCCACAGAACTACTGCCTTTACGTAGCCTTTTCCCAATTCTAAGCAGAGTTTTATGCTCTTGCACATTTCTCCTTGTCTTAAAGTATCCAAACAAATTAAAAATGGGCTTCTGTGTGGGCTTCTCTGTGGGGACATCACAACAGTGATTTTCAGGGAGTCAGAAGGTAATGAGGGTAGGGGGAAACTGCCCCAGAGCCCCAAAGGAGATATTGCAAAACTGTTTTTCAGCATTTTCTCTGCAGTAGGAGCTGAACTGGTGGATTTCTGAATTCAGCTGGCTCAATAAATGCCCCAAGGCCTCCTAGAGACACTCACGGGTGATACTAGTTTTGAATTGGTGCAACCTTCATATGCAGAAAGCTTCAGAGAGAGAGAAGAATGCATATAAAAGAACTGGAAATGATCTCCTGGGTCATCTTTACCAATTAGTAAACACATAATGAATTGGAGTTTTGTGGAGAATTGAGCGAGTTGAGTTTTCTGATCAAATTCCTTACAGGAAAAGTAATTATTTGAGGAAAGTACCTGATTCTTACCAATAAGTGCCAGATTTTGTGTGTGTGTGTGATAGTGAGACTGTAGAGAAAATAAGTCCATATATACACATAAACATAAAGGTTTTCAAAATCCACTCTCTCTCTCTCTCTCTCTCTCTCTCTCTCTCTCTCTCTCTCTCTCTCTCTCTCTCATTCTCTCTCTCTCTCTCTCTCTCTCTCCACCCCCTCTCTGTCTCTCATTAGTCTCATTATACATTTCCCTGCACACATACAATCCAAGAACCCAAGCTATCAATAAAGATTAACAATTATCTGGCTTATCACCAGTCTTCCTTCTTACAAGGAAATGTTTATGAATTTATTTTATATATGTATGGAGCACAAGCATTGATTATCCAAGTAACACAATGTGATGAAAACCAGCTGCAATCACAGGACTTCATTTATATCAATATATCTTCTTTTCCAGATCTTATTTATGTTAGCCATTGCAGTGCAGCCTCCCAGGTTTAGCCTGATGCTTTAACTACTACACTAAACTAGCTGTTTTCTATATATACCGGTAATACTAATATGTAAAATGGTTTTCAAGGTCATGAATATCAAATTTTGCACACATTGTTGTATATTTGTATATTTGCAGATTATCCAATGGGACAAATGAAACTTTAAGTCTGGAACTAGAAAATGAAAACCTCACTGACATTAAAGATAAGGAATATAAAGAAAGCACTACCCTACAGATCAGAACAGCAATGCCAAGTCCCCACCAGGAATTGCAGATCATAGTGCCAACTGAGGAAACACTCCCAACAAACAGAGAGCAAACTATTGTGGATTTTTCTGGGGCAAAGCAAGAAATAATCCCCTGCTACAAAATCCCTCCCAAAGTGATCGAAGCCCCTAAAGTACACTCCACGGAGGTGTCTGTTGTCTCTGGGGGCAAGCCTGGCTCTACAGTTGAGTTACAGTTGTCCTTTTCGCCTGACAGGAATAAAAGCAGCAGTGCTAGGTCTGGTCTGACTGTTGTGGAGGTCCAAGAGAGCAAGCCTCTGGAAACAGGATCGGTCCTAACACAAGAAGCGACTAGCTGGGTAAAAAAGCCTTCTGCCCAGTGGACAGGCAAGATAATCCAGATTGTTGGTGGCAAAGAGTTCCAAGCAATTCATGAAGGTGAGAGAAAGGAACCCTCTCTCACTAAGGTGGAAGTGATTCTGGACTGTTCTGACCAGGCAAAAGAAGCATCCAGGTCTCTGGCTGAAAAGGGGTGTGTAGAGTCTCAAGTGGAAGGAGGGCAGTCAGAAGCACCTCCTTCTGTGGTCTCCTTTGGAATCTCATCAGAAGGCACAGAGCAGGGGGAAGACGAACAGCCCTCTGAAAAGGAACCCAGCAGACCTCACAAGCACCGGGCAAGGCACGCCAGTAAGTACAGGGTAGCTAAACTAGGGTGGCAGAGCATGAGGGTTATTCTTTGTGAAAGGCAATCTGGCAGAGAACAGTTGCAACCATCTGCTTAGTAGCAATAAATATTTCAAAGAGGAATTACCTAAATATGACTTCCTTTTCTTCTTTGTCTCTCTTCTTTAAACAACTCTCGTTTCTTTATTAATGTTTTAAAACTGTTTTTGCAAACTCCGCTAAAATAAATTATGACAAGCAGGCAATATGTTTTGGAATTCTAACTGGAGAGCACATTTTGGAATGCAAACCTGTTCGTGTCTGAGATATTGATTACTAACTTTCTTCTTCTGGATATGTTTCTATCAAAAGTCTACTAGATAATTTAAGAAGGGCTTAAAAGTTAAATTTTTAAAAAAACCCAGAAGAAAACAAGAAAGAAAAGCTACATTTAATATAAAAGGAAAGGAAAGGAAAGGAAAGAGAGGGAAAGGAAAGGGAGGGAAGGGGAGGGAAGGGGAGGGAAAAGAAAGAAGGAAAGAAAAGGAAAGGAAAGGAAAAGAAAAGGAAAGGAAAGGAAAAGAAAAGAAAGGAAAGGAAAGGAAAGGAAAGGAAAGAAAAGGAAAGGAAAGGAAAGGAAAGGAAAGGAAAGGAAAAGGCCCAAGAAGTGAGGTTTGATGATGCTTGCTGAAAGTTACTTTGACAGACACCAGCATGTGTATTTTTGGCTAGTTATATGATCCTTTCAGTTTTGCAAGGGTTCCCTAGTTTGTAAAGTGAACTTACTATTCCTTTTGCTTCCTATACCTGGAAATCAATGTAGAATCTAGGCAAAGACTGCAGTTGGAAGTAACCTGAGGACCAAACAGTAATAAAATTTGAAAAGACTAACTTGAAATATATTTTGTCAAAGCATCTGCTTGTTTATTCAATTCTATTGTTGGCATCTGGGCAATCATTTCTGACTATTTCAAGAATTCCATCAAGGGATTTCATTGCAAAATGGCCAAGGCATGATGACATACTGTAGCCCTGAGCTATCTTAACAGAGCCTGCCAGGTTAGGCATCTTCACCCATTGCAAATTCCTCCATATGTGTATTTTTAGGACAGGAGCCATTTGTAGTAACCTGTGGATTAAATTGTTGCTTAGACTTAAAGTGTCCATATGCGATCCACATATTTATATCATATTAAATTATGTATAAAGGAAGAGCACATATCCTTGGTATTTTGGCACACTTATGCCTGGCAAATTACATCATTACTTTAAAGAGAAATGAGTAGAACAAAGCAATCATACTAATATTTTTCATCTGATACGTGGATATACTTTAGTTTGAATGTGTTTAGGATTTCAACACTTAATGTGAAAAGAGAAAAGAAATCCATTACTTCTAAAAATAGATTTCCATGTCACAAAGTAATTTAGGAAGCCCTTACACTACACTTTCAAGGACACTTTGCAAGCGGTTATGAGAGTACATTTATATGGCTATTGACAAGCATATCTACAACATAGCAATGTAACAATAAAGATGCTTTATGGAGCCTAAGAGGTAAAATAGCAAACTGAGAGCCAACTATTAGGATATCTAGGATATCTGGTTTTGATTCTTATAAAGCAACAGCAACTTGTTACCTATAATGTATTATTATTACATTTTCATTACCATGGAAAAGATCTCAAATTCCAAAATAGCCTAACTGGTTGGGGTGGAGCTAATGCCATTTTATGTTTCTAACCTTAGTCTAACTCTCAAGCAGCTTACAGTTGAATAAAACAACAGAGCATCTACATGTTTTGTGGCATAAAATCAAATAAATAACCATCCCACACTTTATCACTCTGGCAGAGCTACTTACAACAAAAATGTGTGCATAGACTAATATTTCTCAAATAAAATATAAATATATATATTTATAATTCTCTAATGTCTCTCTAATGCATTGCAATTATCTGCATCCTTTATTTTTTGCCATATATGTGTGAATTCTATGAGCCAATCCTATGTATGTGTTCTCAAAAGTATGTTCCTATCCATAGGACTGATTCTGGGTATAAAATCATAAAATTAGAGCTTAGTTTCTATTTCCTAATATTTGGACAAATATCTTTGCATTGCAGATGAGTGATACTTGCACTAAAATGTGAAAATGTAATATAACAGGCAATGAAGATTTAAAAAGAGTAATTTATCTGATGATAAACATAACATTAGCAACTTCTAGCAGTTGTTTCAAGATAAACACAGGTTTCTATCATCTTCAGCTCTTAAAAATGTTATTAGCAGCTTGATTATATATACAATTTATGTTCATTTTAGATTATAAACTCTATTGTTTAGTATTTTTGTTCCACATTAGTTTAGCTTTAAACTTTCTAAGTCAGGTATATTCCCAATCAATAATCAGATTGCATTGATAAAATATTTGCTCAGATTTGTGTTCTCATTTAAAAATAAATGTGTTAGAAAACATGCTAAATATTTGTACAAGTCTTACTTTTGAGGAGCAAAGGGAATCAAAAATAGGTTTTCATAATATTTTGGGATTGTATTTGAAACTGGACTAAGAACTCAGTAGGCTACTCTGCTTTATAACGAACTGCTTTTAAAACCAATTGCAAACATGATTTGTCACATGTTATGAAAAGCTACACAGACATAAACCCTCTTTGGATGTTCATTCCTACTTGGACTCCAATAATACATCAACTTATTTTTCACCCTTGGTTCGCCCTTAATTTAAATTACTTTCATGGTTACTTTCAGACAGTTTGATAGTAAGATAGCCAATGGTTTCTTGTAGTATCTGCACTTCATCAGTAATACATTCTATAAGCCAGATCTGCTTGCCCCCTTTGAATCTGACCTTTTCATTTCAATGAACATCATATCACAACTTGGCCATAATATATATAGTCTGTAGCCTATATAGTCTATAGCCTGCCTTCATGAGACTTTATCCAGCTATCTGTATAAATTTGTGACCTGTTGTCCTGAATGCTCAACATGGACAATGTATTTCAAACCAGATAGCAATTATCAGGGCTTTTTTTCTCATAGAACGTCCAGAACGGAGTTCCGGCACCTTTTTTGGATGGAACCTTGTAGGGTAGGCAAGGCGGGTTGTATGACTTGTGTGAGTTCCGGCACCTTTTTTTTTTAAAAAAAAGCACTGGCAATTATTCAATAAAACAAGAGAAAAAATAAAATATATTGCTTATGAAAATAAAGTAAATTTTATGAAAATAAATTATCTATTAGTTTACATGTCTTTCAGTTTGCCATTGTCAACCATCTGGTATTTCAGAATATATTCCTGACAGGGACATACTGTTCATTCTAAGAATACACATTGGCTAAATTATTCTCTCTAGAGTCTAAAGAAAATGCCAGACTAAATGGCGAAGGATCCATTGCGTGCTGTCATTTCCCTGCTCTAGGTCTGGAGACCTCAACATGTCACCTAGAGACCTAGTATGATGTAATCTTTGGTGTTAGCATACTATTTAAAAATTAAAAGAAGGAGAGTATGCAAATATGCCAGTTTCAGGATCATTTGAAGAATGCTTCTATGATATACATCAGGCCCATAAGAATTTTTAAATTGTAGGTGGCCACAGTCCACTCCTTCATTAAAAAAAAAAAAAAGTAACACGGTGTCCAGAAAATGAGGAACAATAAGCAGAGAGGAGGTGATAGGTAGCATTTTGATAAACTAGTCCCTTGGGGCTGATTATTCTCACATGACTGAATTTTATACATCCATACACATAAACATATTGCCTCTCCAAATCCTGTAACATTGTGAGAGTTCCCACATGTTCTCACAATTCCAAATCCTAAATAACCAAGGGTTATTTTTATATTTATTGGTTAGGAATGGCATAAAATAGTCCTACTTTATTTTGGCAATTCATATACACACTCACTCACACACACTTTAAGTCCCACTGATCTAACAGTATATTGATGTTATTGCCTCTGAAGTCTCTGCCTGGATGTGCATTATCTCAAATATTGAGCTAGAAGAGATTTATTGTATATTGCTCCCTTTTACTCATAAGTTGGTAATAGACAATAATTAAACAGTGTAATTGCATGGAGAGTAGTGTAGGGTTCTTCTCCTTAAAAAAGAACTCCAATGAAACACTTGTGGGTGGGTGACCTTGGGCCAGTCCCTCTGTCTCAGCCCTAGGAAGCAGGCAATGGCAAACCACTTCTAAAATCTTGCCATAAAACTGCAGGGGCTGGCCCAGGCAGTTTCTAGGAGTCAAAAATCAACTCAATGGAACAAAATAAATTAAATTTAAAAAAATACTTAAATTTTAAGTTAAAAAATAAATAATAAATAAAAAAACAAATTCTAATAAACCACAGAACAAGAAAAAACTCATTCATCCTAGATCCTACTAAGAATGATGCCTCAAAAAAAGACAAACACCTTTCAGAAAGAAATATATTCTATGCTACAACTAATTCACCAAAATTTACTTTAACGTGATTATTATATTCCAAAAAATAGTCCATTACATAATGGACAATGGACAAATATATGCATTGCAATACTGTACTTCTGTCCAGATAATGTTTCAACAAAAAAAATCCTGTATGAATTATTTATTATTACAGAAATTGGTCTTGTTTGAATTAGTATATCTAAATCCTAAAACCTCTCAAGCACTGCATGTCCAAGTTAATATCCATCATAAAAAATGTCCCACTTATTTATCTTCTACCTTACTTTGTCCATATATCTGCTTCTTTATGTGTAGATATATAATATCAAAATTTTGTGAAAGTTGAGATAACAAATCTGTGAGAAGAAAAGATTAATCAAAGAATGTCACTAATGAAGGAATGCTTGCTATGGAATGGTCATGGTTGCAACTGTGGGAAAAGATTAATCTTAATTCCCTGCCTGTACTTTCTTTGTAGGGGAGAGGATTCAGACGCTAAAGAAAAAAAGATTTGCATTACAGTCTTATAACCCAAATAGCTATTGTTAAAATTGTTGTCATGTTATCCACTAAAATATGTTCCTTATTCTTTTCCCACAGGGCTGAGAAGGAGTGAAAGCCTATCAGAGAAGCAGGTGAAGGAAGCTAAGTCTAAATGCAAAAGTATTGCTCTCTTACTGACAGCAGCTCCAAATCCCAACTCCAAAGGAGTGTTGATGTTTAAGAAGCGTCGCCAAAGGGCCAGAAAATATACTTTAGTTAGCTACGGCACTGGGGAACTAGAACGTTACGAAGACGAAGGTGAAGAAGACGAGGGTGAAGAAGGTGAGAAGGAGGACACTTTTGAGGTAACTTTATTTGGCACAAGTGAGTCAGAAATTGATGAAGATTTCTTCTCTGACCTGGATAAAGAAGAACGGATTGTGACATTTGATTGGGATACTGGACTACTTGAGATTGAAAAAAAACCCAAACGTGGGGACGAGATGTCACAGCTGCTTCCAGAGACCAAGGGCAAAGGGGCACTCATGTTTGCCAAAAGACGTCAAAGAGTAGACCAGGTCACTGCTGAACAAGAAGCAATGAAGATGCAGGGTATGCATAGAATTGAGGCACATCGAGAGGCCACTTCAACAGAGACCACCCAAAATATGAGTTCTTCCTTTTATCAGGCAAAACAAGAAGAATCTGCCAGAATGCAAAAAAGCCATATAAGCAAAAGCTACATAGAAATGAACCATAATCCTATGACGACCATTCAGCAAAATGGCATCAGGGTTGTCCCAGAGATAAATATGATATATCCACCTCCAGAAGCTATTAGCTCGCCTACTTCAAACAGAACAGCCAAACCTTTCCCTGGTATTCAGAACAGAGCAGCAGTTCCATTTTCACCCCCAAGAAGCATGGTTACTCTTCCCTCCGAGCTACCTGCCCCACCTCCTTATACTTCAATCAGTCCACCATCTGAAACATTATATAGAACTGTTTTGACTCCAGTGGCCACAAGCATGAGTCAGTCAACATTGTGGTCTCCAACAGAATCAACAGAGCAGATTGCATCCAGGGATGAACGGATTGCTGTGCCCGCAATAAGAACTGGAATATTACAGGAGGCCAAGAGAAGAATCACTGCAAAGCCTATGTTTACGTTTAAAGAAGCTCCCAAAATGAGTCCAAATCCTGCTCTTTTGTCCCTCGTACAGAATACAGAAGGCAAAAAACCTGGTACTGGTGGCTTTGAATCAGGTCCTGAAGAAGACTACCTCAGCTTGGGAGCAGAGGCCTGCAATTTCATGCAAATCCAGGCAGCCAAACAAAAGATCCCACCCCCAGTTGCTCCCAAACCCTCAGTAAAGGTTTCTCCTACTGCCACAACACCTATTTCACCAGTCTGGTCACCTCCAGTTGTGGCTGTTACTCAAGCTCCCATCTTTCCAGTTCCAAAATCTCCAGAAGTAATAAGTCCAGCAGTCATCAAAGCAGCACAACCAGCTTATCCCCCTCCACAGCCTCCGCAACCTCCACAGCCTCCTAGTACTCTTAACCTGGAGTCTTCCTTTAAGGGGGCTCAAGTTTCATCATCCCACCAAAATTATACCCCTAAAACAACACCTCTCACTCCATTAGGAAATGCTGTTCTTGCTGGTGGAATGGGGCCAGCTTTTGAGATGCCCCCAGCATTGAGTGGCAAGGGAGCTCAGCTCTTCGCTAAAAGGCAATCACGGATGGAAAAGTATGTAGTAGACTCAGAAACTGTGCAGGCCAATCGGCCCCAGGCCTCATCCCCAACTCCATCATTACCAGCATGTTGGAAATATTCATCAAATGTTCGAGCACCACCCCCTGTGGCTTATAATCCCATCCAGTCTCCATCTTATCCTCTTGCTGCTATCAAACCTCAGTCAAAACATCCTGGAGCTACCAAAACTACTAAGAAAAAATCTAAGAAATTAAGCTCCTTAGAAGTGATGAAGCATCAGCCATACCAGCTTAATGCATCTTTATTTACTTTTCAAGCTCCGTCTGATACTAAGGAAAATCTCCTTCCCAAGATTGATTCAGTGCCTGCCTTGAAACAAGTTGTACCATCAAGAGTTCTCAATGCTGGTTCTCCCTCTAATGTTCAAGCTTCTTCAGTATATTCTGTACCAGCCTACAGCTCACAACCATTCTTCCCATCAAATGCTTCTAGTCCTGTAATTGAGTCCTATACATCAATGGGCTGCCCTACATTTTTGAAGCAAGAACCAGCAGCATCTCCTGTATTCTCTGTTCCCAGGCCAAAATTCTCAGCCAAGAAAGTTGGTGTCACAGCACAGGTGTGGAAACCGACAGCTATTGAAGAGTAAAATATAGATACAACTCACTGTTCACTTTGTTTGCCTGAATTCTTTGTAATCATAACCTGACACCCAAAATGATCCTCAGTTTACTTAATAATTTTCAAATATATCACATAAAATCGGGTCCAAAAAAGGCTTAAGCCTGAAAATGTATGCACATTACTTCAGGTAACTGTGCATACGTCAATTATTTTACATGAATTAAAATGAATATTAATTTGCAAAAATTGTATGCATTTATGTATACAATACTTTTATTACTATTATCCAAGCTGGCACATAGGATATTCTATAACAGTCATGTACTAGTATTAAGTAAGTAGTATATTAGGCGTTAGTGCTTTGATACACACATACTCAATGGATTCTGTTCCTGCATTTTATCAATTAGAGCATAGTTTTCACTAGGTTTTACTCTTAGGGAAGGAAAATATGCTAATCCAACAGCCTGAGTATAGCCAACCAATTATTTCTGGAAAATGGAAATATTATCACTCATGAATACAGTTTGTATACAACACAGATTTGACCCAATTCTGCAATTGAATCCTTATAAAAATTCTGTTAAGCCTCCTCATCATAATGGGGTGAGTCCTATTGTTAACTTTTTGTATTGCATCTATGAGTGTGGGAATGTATAAGGTTTTTTTTTTATGTTCCCACAATCAAAAGTTGAATATGTAAAATTATAAACTCAAAGTGGAAATTCCTTGATTCTCAGCTAAGATTACAGATAGTCCAGCAGAAGTACATGATTTTGAGAATATTCTATGTAAATTAAGCCTTATGTAGACACTCAGATAATAAGGCTGTGTTTCATATAATTCCTATCCCCATAAGAGGATAATTTGTGTATGTTAGCACAGATAGGTTGCTTTTTTTGTTCAGTTGTAATATTTTCACACAATGGGTCCTTCAGGGTAGTTTAAATATGGCACACTATCATGAATTACCTCTGATTCTCTCTTCTTGAAACTATAAGTATCTTTTAAGGAAGATTATAGCAAGTTTTGGAAAAAGAAAGACAATAGGAAAGGAAGCTTAGTCTGTTTCCCTTTTTAAACAATGTTGACCTCTTCGACGTTAGCGTGGTTCTTTGACTGTCATTAGAAAAAATAATTAGAACTCTTGAAGAGCCAAGAAGATAAGCTGGCTTCTACAGCTTTGGAAATGGTGCAATATGTCATTGTGAAAGCAGAGTGACTAAAATATGAAAGAACATATCCTTGCGTATCAGTTTTGCAACCAGAATAGTGATGTGCCAAAAACCTAATTGAAATATGATATGGCTTGACTCCTGACCTCATTGCTGATCACTGGGGCACATTCTTGTTTTCATTTGGGACTTTCCGATCTTGCTTCTTTCACTTGTATTTCTTTTCACTATATTCTTGTTTTCACTCTGCTTTTAATTAATATGTGGTGGACCAGGAGGATCAAGACACTGTTACCATGCCATCTTCTGCTAAGATTATACCTCCTTATTTCAGTCTTTGGATACAAACGGACAATATTTTTGTATCCAGTAATGTTTCAATTTGTAGGTGAATATTTACAGATCAATGCACTCAGATGAGTTTAACCCATATTCACAAAATTGGTTAAGAAATAACTAATTGATGGCCTTTTCCTGTTCTTTCACCGAATTTGTTTGCTAATAATTAGTTAAACTAGTACAACAAACTAATAGTATAATCCTATGTCTTTTACAAAGTAATTCCTACTATTGTCTGAGGAATTTACTCTCAGAATATTGTTCTTAGGATTGTGCCTAAATAGTATGAATTAATTTAAATCTACAAAAATTCTATTCTTAGTTTGAGGTAAGCTATAAATATGGTGAAACAGTTGAATAATAAGATTTCATGTAAAGGCACCTACTACTGATGAAATCTGCTTTGGGAACTGCACAGTACCCATCAAGACTGATGTTGTCTATTTTGATTCTGAAATTCAGGATGAGACCTTTTGTCAACACTGCTACTTTGTCCTGTTAATTGGAGATGCCAAGGACCTCTGCTGTCAATAATCCACTAAAAATTCTTGACTTCTTGGATTTCTTTGAAAGTGAAATGAATTTGTGCTCTGCCTGTTACTCTGTTCACAATAACCACTTGGCTAGGACAATTCAAGAAAGAGACATATTATGGTAATTTGTTCAGCCATTAAAAGAATGATATGAAATTAATTGCAGAAGCTTCTGATTCAATATTACTAAAATATAAATGATTGTGAATCATATACATGCACCTACTCACCTTTACCAATAATCATAATTAAAATGTCTTTATAGACAGTGTATGCCCTGATACACAGAAACATAAACCAAAATATAATTTCCTGGTTTCCATTTGTGGCATGACATTATGGTTAAAAAGAAAAATGTAAGGGAAGCCATAGAATAGGTTACAGATTGCTACAGACTGTGGAATTATGGACACAAGACAAGTGAGAACACTTCCTTTTTTTGTCTTTGTAAGGTTGAAGATTTGTGCATGTTGAAGGACAAATTCAAAAAGGAAAAAGATGTGAAATGTGCCTTATAGTGTTATGCATTTGGAAGAGATTTAAGATTTTATATATGCAGATCAAGCATTCCTTGACAATACATATCTTTATCTATATTGCATAAACAAACTGCTGGACTAGCACCTTGGTCTTAAATATATTGATCAAGTATTTATCTTAATTACCATAAGACCTATGTCTGGTGTTCCAAGTGCTACTTGGCTTTAGATAAATTATTTTATCTGAATTAGCCAATATTGGAAGTCAAGGGTGATTGTTTAATTTTTTTTAATGAATCAACAATCTGCACAGAAATGTATACAGAGGATTCTTTGCAATACAATCTAAGATTATATGGTACCAATATTTTAATCCTCTTGAGATCTTTCTGTTCATTTTCCAATTGCAACTTGCTGTATTTTTCTCTAACATTAAAACTGTTCCTTTCTTCGTTTTTATTTTTCTTTCATTTCACAAATATTTATCTGCAATTTCAAAATATTAGCATTTCTTTCTTCCTTATTTGCTTCCTTCCCTAAAATAACTCAGAATACTGCATTAAAGTAGATCAATAACTCCACTTAATCCATATTCTTGAATCTGCCCCTTAACTATATTACCACTAGCAAACTAGTGTAGAGTAACATTGTAGTCTTGTATCTTTCTGCCGAATGATAAACAAAGGAAATAATCAGAATAATTTCCCAGTTCTGGCCATAATGTCATTCTGTTTCAGTGGCTTATCCTCCCAAGGGTGGTTATTCTGCTTCTATGTATCTTCTATTATTCTATAATTCCATATTTCTGATGTTCTTCTTCTCAAGATCTTCCCTAGAGAATTCCTCAGCGTTGAGTATGGTGAATGGCTCTTATCATATCTGTCAGAATTGAATTATGAATTAAACTGATAGGGTGGGATCCTGTGAATATGCATATGGAAATTTTAATGCAGACACAGGGGTCTGATCTTATTTATTTAAAAAAGGTGTAATGTGTTAGCATGAATTGCTTTTTATTGAAATCTATATTTTCTGAAGTAGATTAATTAATGCTTTGAAGCCTGAAAGTGTGACTGAGGCAGGATATGCCGAAAAAGTGAAGACAGCAGTCATGATCTTATAACCAAAGCTCCACTCCTTTCTTGTGTGTGATATGAAGAAATATACAAAAGGATTATGACCACTGCCTTGATTTTTTTTTAACCCTGGCTCCCATCCCCCCACTGCCCTTTGACCGACCAAGTTATTGAGAATTACAATTCTGACATGATTTTGAACCATTCATAACATAGCATGAGGAAGTCTGCAAATTAAGTAGTTTTAACTTGTTGAACATATTTGTTCAAATCAAAGATAGCTTCTATATAAAGGTGTCTTTTATAATAATCTCTCTCCTAAAGAAGAATATTACACTTACAATTATTAAATACTCTTTTCAAAATAACCACCTACAACATTTATTTAAGAAGACATACAGTAGTGGATTTGTATACTGTGTCACTTCAATGTTCACTTTTAAAAAGTGTTTTCTGGAAACTCTACTATGCCCCCCTATATATTGCTATGGCTCTGGGAAAGCATGTTCTCTTTCTGAGTTGGAGAGAGGTTTAGAATGCTTCTCATATTTTACTTCACAGGGAATAGTTCCCAAAGGGGATTGGTAATAGAATACAGTGCCTCTCGCCTCTTGGTCAAATATGGCCTAGGGACAGGAATGACTGAAAGACCTGGCCAGCTGCTGAGTAGTGTGAGTGACTTCAATGAATGGTATCTGTTCCTACTGTTTAAATAAACCAATTACTATCACTCCTAACCACAACTCCAATAAGCACTAACTGTCATTCCTATTGAAAGGCACAGAAGTCTCAAGGAAAATTGAAATCATGACTTAAGGTTTTGTAGAATATCCTCAAACTAGTCTGAATTGTCAAGGAATTGCCATGCTTTGTCTTATTTTTGAAGTACCCATGTTTTGGGGCAATTTCATTAGAAAAGAAACACATTGAGAAGCCAGCAAATAAGATAAGAAACACAAAACTTTGTAGAGTTGTGGAAATTATTAAACCTCATGGAATTTTGCCACTGTTGCTCTGTACATAATAATTTTCATGCTCCAAATCATGATTAAGCCTCAAGTGTTAAATGCAGAAATATATATTTCATCCTACTCTTCCAAAAGCTGGTGTGACATAAGGATAACCTGTGGGATGGGAGTTGGATATTATGCTGAATGATAAGAATGAATGTTGTGAAAGGACATTTATAGTCACAAAGCAGTGGGTGTTTTACCTACCAAAGCTCCTTCTTCAGTAGTCTCTCTTTCCTATTTCCCAAATTTATTACCAATTTGGTAATAGACCACCAATTGGCAGAATGGCCTATGGAAAGTGGTTGTGGAGGAAATTAATAACATTTAAGCATGCACACATACCAGATACCATCATCAAATTCTTGCAGTCCCTACATTCACGTTGCAGTCCCTGACAAATATGAACTTGTGAAATAAGTGCTTTGTATAGGTTCTCACTAAGGAAGTAGGAAAGCTTTAGAGCAAGAACTGAACTGAAGAAGCTTCTTGTATGAGAAGTTAAATATTTTCAAGGAAAAAAACAAGAAAGTTCAGTTGCCTTTTGAAAAAGCACCTTTGGGTTTAGAGCAAGATTTTTTTTCCTTGACAACACAAAAAGTAAGAAAATGCTATTACATTCCATGACACTGAACTCAGAAAGTGCCTTTATTGTATGTCTTAGAAACATGTCATCTTTTTTTCAAATTACCCTACTCTTCTATAGCATACAGCATAGGAGAGGGAGTGATGGTTAATAGCTGAGCTTGTTAGCTGGAAAATTGACAGCCCAGGTTTGAGATTCAAGTGCCATGCGATGGGGTGAGCGCCCATTACTTGCCCCAGCTCTTCCCCACCTAGCAGTTTGAAAGCATGTAAATGAGAGTAGATAAATAGGTACCACTTTGGTGGGAATGTAACAGCATTCCATGCACCTTGGCGTATAGTCATGCTGACTACATGACCATGGAAATGTCTTCAGTCAATTCTAGCTCCCTCAGCTAAGATATGGAGATGAGCACTTCCCCCTAGAATCAGAAATGACTGACTAAGGGAAACATTTACCTTTACCTTCTATAGCAGCAGTCCCCCAAATTTCTGGCTCCATGGACTGGTGGCAGTGGCAGGGGGGGATGGTTTTCCATGCACAAACTAGTTCCTGTACATATGCAAATGAAGCTTCACATGCTTTCCTGCTGCTTGCACTGCCCAGTTTCCAACCAGTCCATGGACCAAAGGTTGAGGACCTCTGATCTATACATATTTAATTGGACGATACACTTAGAATGTATTCATGGTGCACTTTTCCAAAATAATCCTCTCATTGTAAAAAGGCAATGTTAAATAACAGAAAAATTATAGCAATAGAATTCAGTGGGTATTTTTTGGTGCCCTTATAGTCTTCCATACTTTTCCAATCCCTTTAGGATTATCTAAACTATGGTAATCCTAATATACTTTTCTGTTGTGAAGGTATAAACAGTCATGAGATATCTATACCCATCATTAAGAACAATGTCATCAAATTCCCTAATACTTGTAAGTAAATTCAAGGCTACTATTACCACAAGTAGTATGGTAATAAGAAAAAGATTGCTGTATCCAAAATAGTTGACTAAAACATCTAAAGATCACCAGATATACTTTTCAGCAGAAATGAAAGAAACAAAAGAAAAAAGCATTCTAATGGAAATTACAAAGGTAAATGTGTGGATAGATTTGTTTGTTCAAGGGCATTCTTTTAAAAGAGAATAGAGTGAAGCAAAAGAAGATTATATTTATTTTATTTATCTCATTAAAAGATGTATATTCTGTTAATGTGAAGATACAGAGAATGCTAATCTAGAGTTGAAGCTGGGAAGAAAAGATTAAAAGGTTAAAATGATTTAATGTGTCATATTAGGAGTCTAATTCAAATAGGAAGAAAGGGAGGGAGGATGGCTGGAAGAAGCTATACTTTTTAGCTAGTCTTTGGAATAAATAAAATTTCTAGCAGCCATCCATTTCTAAAATAGTTTCATAATTTTTAGAAGACTTCTGAAGATAGATATATCAGTGGGAAGAAAAAATGAAATAAATAAATCAAAGGTAAACATTGATTTGTTAAATGGAACAATCAGATATATTCAGCTATGTTACTAAAGAAGCCTACTATAACTTACTAAATATTAAATTATGTAATAAATATATATATATATATTTGGTGGTTTGGGTTGGGTGAATCCAAATTAGTTTACTTTTGCACCACATTCTGGTTTTAAATGGTATAGGCAAATATTTTAAAAAGAAATTCCACTATTCTAAATATTAGTTACAGATTGAAATGTGCAAAATGTTAGAAATTCCAAATATTTTTGCATAGCAGTATATATTTTATTCCCTATTATAATAGTATTTCTACATGTGTTTTAGATTTAAATCCCCATAATTCGTAGAGGGCACAATAAAATCTAGGAGAAATGTAGCTCTTTCTACCTGGGAACCTATATGTGCATACTGTGTGGACATTTCTCCATCAGGTCTTGCAAATATTGTACAGCAGTATTGCAAGATCTCTTTGCAGGCACAGGGAAGAGCAAACTTTGAAAGAGAAAGATGGCCCTCAAGAGAGAATTTCTTCCATACATATCCATTCCCTTACCCTAATGAGCTCTCTGAATTACAGAGATGCTCAGCTGTTCGGGCCTTTCAAAGAAAAATCTCCCAGTATATTCTAAAAACGTCAGAATGCCAGGATATCAGACAATGGTGCTGGTGCTGGCAAGAATACTACAAGATCATTTTCTATGAAATGTTTCAAGACTGTTTTATGCAACCATGTAATTATAAGAAATATGAGACTGACTCTATTCTTTCAGTGTATGCCTGTGTGTCTTGGGAGTCATCATTGCAGAAGATTCTTTTAAAAAATAATAGTGAAAGAACTATACCAGCTTTAATATATACTTTAATTGACATAATCTGCCAATTAATTTCTGACTAAAAATAATTACACCCATTTGCAAAATTCTTTAGCATCTTGTCCTAAGTAATTCATTCTTGTGGGATATTATTGCTGGTTTCCAGAAGGTGGCAATGCTGAATGTCTTTTATTGTACAACCTAGGCCGTTACTTGTTTTTAAACAACAGAATTCAAGTGAGTAATACTGAACTATTATGAAATGCATTTATTACAAGCAGGAAGCTTGTGGTCTTTTAAATTAGCAATGGCATAATTCAATGTAGTTCCAATGTTAATCCATGTTGGGTTTACATGTATAAGCTTCAGGTTTTGTGTTTCCATTTTCTCTCTCCTCCTTTCAGTATCTCTAAATATTTACACCCGTTAATTAGACACATTTTTTTATTCTATCAAACCCAAGGCTGTGGTTAAGCTTAACTATGGATCATAGAGAAAAACCTGAATAATAAACCATGAATTGAAATTGATAATTCTTTTTCATTTTATTTAAGAACAGCTATTGGGTTTGGATTTGATGTAGTATTATTATTTTAAGAGAACCATTTTTTAACCATGGAGAAAGAAGCATTGAGAAGGCCAAGGTTCTTTCATAGAAAACTACTAAAGTATGG
>NW_015389405.1:0-18162 GCF_001527695.2 Protobothrops mucrosquamatus
TTCCAAACCATCCTATCAATTAGGATACTTCTGCTTAAAATAACAAAATTACAGAATTGGAAGGGACCTTGGAGGTCTTCTAGTCCACCCCCCTGAGATGTTCCAAACCATCCTATCAATTAGGATATTTCTACTTAAAATAACAGAATAACGGAATTGGAAGGGACCTTGGAGGTCTTCTAGTCCAACCCCCTGCTCACGCAGGAAACCCTAAGCCGTTCCAGACAAATGGCTGTCCAATCTCTTTTTTCCTGTTTTCCAGGGGGGGGGGACACCCATTCAAATTTATTAATTAATATTAAGTTTGTACGCCGCCCATCTCACTATGCAGAGTGACAAAGGAATGGGTTTGTTTAACAATCACGGCATTCGTTTAGGAACCCCCGCGAAAAATGACACAAAATACTGGTCACCTGGCTTGTCTTGACTCACAAACGTAATGCCAGGTTCAATGATGGCCTACTTGTAATAAGGGGGAACTAGCCAGGAAATCCTGAACGGGGCAGACCAGCAAAATCAAAACACCGGCATCCAAATTTGTGGAAAGCCAGGATGAGACTTCCATTGTGTGTGCGTGCGTTTGTGACGTGAATTCTACAGTTCAGATTGTGTCCTTCACTTATCTTATCGCCCACTTTTTCTCCCTTCTCCTGGTCAAAAACACCACCGTTCAGCAGACCCAGGGCTCTGAAGGTAAGGAATGGGGAAAAAGAGGGGATAATCCCAAACATTTAACCATTCAGCTGGCTTGGCTTATTAATCATGGCACCATCAATCCCCTAGCTGCTGCTTGGAATTCTTCAGCTTCTCTGTTCAGATTTCAAAAGAGATGGGATGAATGGAATCGAACTGAATACTTTAATTGGCCAAGTGTGATTAGACACACAAGGAAGTTGTCTCCAGAGCAGAAGCTCTCGGTGATGATAAATTATCATAACAACACTAATAAGAGGGGGGAATGAAGAAGATGGAGAGGGAGAGAGAGAGAGAGAGAGAGAGAGAGAGAGAGAGAGAGAGAGAGAGAGAGAGAGAGAGAGAGAGAGAGAGAGAGAAAAGAAAGAAAAGAGAGAGAAAAAAGAGAGAAAAAGAAAAAGAAAAAGAAAGAAAAGAGAGAGAAAGAGAAAGAGAGAAAGAGAAAGAGAAAGAGAGAAAGAGAAAGAAAGAAAGAAAGAAAAGAGAAAGAGAGAGAAAGAGAAAGAAAGAAAGAGAAAGAGAGAGAAAGAGAAAGAAAGAAGAGAGAGAGGGGGGGGGAATCATATTTTCCTACTTTTGAATCGCTTGAATTGAACATTTAGTCAGATTCTTCCTTGGGGGCTGAGGATTGTGTGCAAAAGGAGAATTTTTTACCCATAAAAATTCATTCCATTCCTTTATTCGGAATGCCACCGCTCTTTCAGCCAGCTTGTAAATGTAAAAGTAGGCTTTAGTTAACTTAGCAACAGATATATAGGAGGAACAGTGCTGGGTGTATCTGTGTGTGTCTCTCTCTCTCTGTGTATGTGTGTATGTGTCTCCAAACACACAGAGGCAGCGCAAAGGCGATTGGGTAGAACAGCCTGGGTTTCTTCTCCGAACTGAGAGGAGGAAACGCCGTGTGCTGAATTTTAACCGGGTCGGGAGCTGACAGCTGCTTATCCAAACAGCCAAAAAGTCAGCATTTTCAAAGAGTTGTTTTGCACTTGAGCTAGAAAAGACGGGCGTTCCAGACACAAAAACTTATTTAACGGCAACTGTCCTTCAATTTAGAGTTCTGTCTGGATTGGGGTTGGTAGATCTTAGAAATTTGTTCCCCCCCAGAAAAGCTGATGGCATGTCGTTGGTGCTGCTGGGTCTGGCCGAGAGTTTGTGTTGCAACAAGCATTGTACGGTGGGGGTTTTTTTTGGGAAAAATGCCTATCTGTATTCCTAGTCCAGGGGTCTTCAAACTTGGCCCTTTGATGACTTGTGGACTTCAACTCCCAGTGCCTGGCTGAGGAATTCTGGGAGCTGAAGTCCACAAGTCATAAAAGGGCCAAGTTTGAAGACCTCTGGACTAGTCTGATGAAGAGAAGGGACTAGGGGTGACGTGATAGCAGTCTTCCAACATTTGAGGGGCTGTCACAGAGAAGAGGGGGTGAACCTGTTCTCCAAATCACCTGAAGGCAGGACAAAAGTGAAGGATGGAAACTAATCAAGGAGAGACCCAACCTAGAACTAAGGAGAAATGTCCTCACAGACAGGACAATTAATCAGTGGGATGGTTTCCTTCCAGAAGTTGTGGGTGCTCCATCACTGGAAGTCTTCAAGAAGAGACTGGACAGCCATTTGTCTGGAATGATATAAGGTCTCTTGCTTGAGCAGAGGGTTGGACTAGAAGATCGCCAATGTCCTTTCAAACTGTGTTATTCGGTATCACAGCTGGCTGGGTTCGCCCTACATGCTACACGCTAAGGCATAACTCCTGATTTGGAAAGCACTGTTTGGTTTGAGGTAGCCCAGCAGAAGTGTCCACGTGGTAGTGGATTTATAAGAGTGAAATCTGAGAAAGATGGACACTCAAAGGTCCCAGTTATGCCATATTGGTGACTGTGGTTTTGTGGTGTGGAAATCGGGTTGTGATTATAAGTTTTCAGAGTCGGACAGGGCTCAGAAGGAGGAAAATGTCATAAATACACTTTGGAAGTGCTGCTTCTTCTACAGAGCTGAAACATCTGGAGAAGCTTCAACAACGTGCAACTAACCAAGCCGTAGGGAGAAGAAACAGTAACTGTGAGAGGGACCTTGGAGTCCTAGTGGACAATCACTTAAACATGAGCCAACAGTGTGTGGCAGCAGCCCAAAATGCAAATACAATCCTGGGTTGTATAAACAGAGGCATAGAATCAAAAGCCTTAGTAAGATCACACCTGGAATACCTGCATTCAGTTTTGGTCACCACATTACAAAAAAGATGTTGAAACTTTGGGAAACGTGCAAAGAGAAGCAACTGAGATGATCCAAGACCTGGAGACAAAAATATATGAAGAACGGTTGCAGGATGTGGGTATGGCCAGTCTTGAGAAAAGAAGGACTAGGGATGACATGATAGAAGTATTCCAGTATTTGAAGAGCTGCCACAAAAAAGAGGGGGACCAGCTTATTTTCCAAAGCACCAGAGGGCAGGACAAGAAGCAACGGATGGAAACTAATCAAGGAGAGAAGCAATCTAGAATTAAGGAGGAACTTCCTAACAATGAGGACAATTAACCAGTGGAACAGCTGGCCTTCAGATGTTGTGGGTACTTCATCACTGGAGGTTTTTAAGAAGAGATTGGACAACTATTTATCCGAAATGGTATAGGGTCTCCTGCTTGAGCAGGGGGTTGGACTAGAAGACCTCCAAGGTCCCTTCCAGCTCTATTCTGATTGATTGATTGATTGATTGATTGATTGATTGATTGATTGAAATGAACCCTGTTCTCTTTTTTAAGAGGGAGAAAAAATGAGCAACAAGGACTGGATGATCCATTAAGGGGTGAGCTAGGAGAAGGAAATCTGAAGATTTTGTCAAAATCTTTGACAAACGAGTACATGTTTTCTGAGGTGACAGCGGTCAACAGAATGACCACAGGGAACCAGAGAGAGAGAAAAACAGTGAGGAAACAAAGTGTGTTAGTGTTGTATTTGACCATCTGTCTTTTTAATTGGAGCGAGCGAGACACAGATATTGTATCTTATCTGCACAGACTATAGGAAGAGAAGACCGAGCCGGTTTCTTTCCAAACATTTAAACTCTCCATTTGGGGAAATAAAAAAGCCAAAAGCAGATTAAAGCAGATGCTGCAACCTAGCCTTTTTTTTTTGCAGAAATCCTGGAAATTATTTTATGCTTGTAAAATTCTCCAGATTGTGTCTGGCATCATCTTGTCCAGTAGAAATCAAACCAGGGGTTGGTTTCAGATATGTGAACAACCGGTTCTCTGTGTGGATGCCGGTTCTAGAAGTCCATTCTGGGCCTGGGCAACAAAAAAAGAGCTACTGGTTCTGCTGAAGTGGTGCAAACTGGCTGAATCCCACCACTGCATCAAACCCTGATTTTATTCTTTTTACTAAAGGAGTATCTCTAACATTGTTTAAAATATTCTTGTTGAAGAAGAGTTGCAGCAACTGAGAATGTCTAATCTAATGAAAAGAAGGACTAAGGATGACATGATAGCAGTGTTCCAATATCTGAAGGGCTCCTACAAAGAAGAGGGGGTCAACCGATTCTCCAAAGCACCTGAAGGCAGGACAAGAAGCAACGGATGGAAACTCATGAAGGAGAGAAGCAACCTAGAACTAAGGAGGAATTTCCTGGTGGTTAGAACAATTAAACAATGGAACAACCCGCCTCCAGAAGTTGTGAATGCTCCATCACTGGAGGTCTTTAAGAAGAGATTGGACAACCATTTGTCTGAAATGTATAGGGTCTCCTCCTTGAGGTCCCTTCCAATCCGATTATTCTATGCTCTGTGTTATAAATGCAAACTCTGCTTGCTTTCTCATTACCACAAGCATACCAGAGCCTTCTCCATGAGTCTCCACGAGCCTCAGGAAAGATCTTTGAACATCTGTAAAACCTATTGGAATGGTATAGGGTCTCTTGCTTGAGTAGGAGGTTGGACTAGAAGACCTCCAATGTTCCTTCCAACTATTTTTTATTCTATTCTATTCTGTTCTGTTCTGTTCATTCCATCCCATCCTATATTCTCTTCTCTTCTCTTCTCTTTCATTCATTTCATCCCATCCCATCCTCCATTCTATTCTATTCTATTCTATTCTATTCTATTCTATTCTATTCTATTCTATTCTATTCCATTCCATTCCATTCCACTCCATTCCTTGTTCCTATGAAGCATGTATTCTATCAGGATCAGTAGACCCACCTCCAAAGCTGGTGACAGAAAAGACTAGCCAAAACTATCTAGGCTTATGAAGAGTCATGCAACCCTTCTGAAGCTTAAAGTAGGAACAGCAAAATTGCCTTTAATTAGGCATTTTTCCTTCCAACTTCACATATTATTTGAAGTTTATAACATTTATGTCAACAAATGCTGTAGATCGGCTGACGTGCAAAGAAGGAAGTCAGAAACTGAATACTCTTCTGCGCTATTTTTAGAAGTGCCTTTCTTTTTTTTCTTTAATATTTATAAATAATGATAAAGTGGAGATTTTGGCACTAAGCTGAAACATTTATATGTCTGTTTTTATATCCTAAGAAGAACTCGATGCACTTGCCTTGGCAAGCTCTATCTTTTATTAATGCCATATTGAGCATTAATGGTGTAACCTCAGCAAGTCTCTATCCACATATTGATGTTATCTTTTCCAAAAATATATCCTGGTTTTAAATAAACAAAATAAAAGATGAAAAAAAGCACCTCAAAAAAAATTGTGCAGAACCAACATGGATGAAAATTGACGAATAGGCTTACAAACTAGGAGACAACTGATGGAAGTCTGAAGGACCAGGGAACAACTGATGGAAGTCTGAAGGACCAGGGAACAACTGATGGAAGTCTGAAGGATCAGGAGACAAATAATGGAAGTCTGAAGAACTAGGGAACAACTGATGGAAGTCTGAAGGACTAGAAAACAACTGACAGACGTCTGAAGGACCAGGAAACAACTGACAGATGTCTGAAGGACCGGAGGAACAGGTAATGCAAGTCTGAAGGACCAAGGAACAACTGATGGAAGTCTGAAGGACCGGAGGAACAACTAATGCAAGTCTGAAGGACCAGGGAACAACTGATGGAAGTCTGAAGAACTAGGGAACAATTGATGGAAGTCTGAAGGACCAGGGAACAAATGATGGAACTCTGAAGAAGTAGGGAACAACTGATGGAAGTCTGAAGAACTAGGGAACAACTGATGAAAGTCTGAAGGACCAGGAAACAACTGACAGATGTCTGAAGTACCAGAGGAACAGTTAATGCAAATCTGAAGGACTAAGGAACAGGTAATGCAAATCTGAAGGACCAAGGAACAACTGATGGAAGTCTGAAGGACCAGGGAACAACTGATGGAAGTTTGAAGGACTAGGGAACAACTGATGGAAGTCTGAAGGACCAGGGAACAATTGATGAAAGTCTGAAGGACCAGGGGACAACTGATGAAAGTCTGAAGGACTGGAAGACAACTGATGAAAGTCTGAAGGACTGGGAGACCACTGATGGAAGTCTGAAGGACGTATCAGACGTTTGAAGGACCAGGGGGGGGAATTGTTATAAGTTTGGGGGTTGCAATTTGACCCTCTGTCTCTCAAGTCACCAATCCTATTTTCAACCAACTGCTTTCTTCTCCTCCATGATGGCACCTGACCTCTTCTGTAGCAAAAAGGAAACAGGCTGAACCTCCTAAATCAGTGTCACAGCATCAGCGATTGATCTGCAGAGCCTTTTTTTAGAAGACTAGTTTTCTTCCCAAACCACTGACAGGTAAAGTGGTTTTTCAAAATATAGATCATTTTAAATTGGCCAACAGCCACTCTGAAGGCTGGGCCATTTGTCTCCTCGGAGGAGAGCAGCTGTTGCATAACAGCAGGTATGAACCTTCTGCGCCCTGAACATTAGAAATCATGAGATTATATTTTGCAAAAAAGGGCAAGACATGAAAGAGACAAAAAGCCGTCTTCCTAATGTCAACTTTCCTTATTTTATTGCAATGTTAGTACAAATCCATTGCACCAGAGACAATACTGCAAATGAGGTGGGTTGAGCAGAAGCTGGCCCTTCCTTTTGGCAGAGAGACCACTGATCTAGCAAGGACACAAGAGAGAGGGTGCTCGCACACTGTACATAGGAATAGGAATGGAATGGAATAGAATAGAATGGAATAAAGAAAATATAGAATAGAGTAGAGTAGAGTAGAGTAGAGTAGAGTAGAGTGGAGTGGAGTGGAGTGGAGTGGAGTGGAGTGGAGTGGAGTGGAGTGGAATGGAATGGAATAAAGAAAATATAGAATAGAATAGAAAATAGAATAGAATAGAATAGAATAGAATAGAATAGAATAGAATAGAATGGAGTGGAGTGGAGTGGAGTGGAGTGGAGTGGAGTGGAATGGAATGAAGAAAATATAGAGTAGAGTAGAGTAGAGTAGAGTAGAGTAGAGTAGAATAGAATAGAATAGAATAGAATAGAATAGAATAAAGAAAATATAGGATAGGATAGGATGGGATGGGATGGGATGGGATGGGATGTGACAGAACAGAACAGAACAGAACAGAATAGAACTGGAAGGGACCTTGGAGGTCTTCTAGTCCAATCTCCTGCTCAGGCGGGAAAGCCTGTACCATTTCAGACAAATGGTTGTCCAATCTATTGTCACCTGTATTTAGTTCAAGCAAGCATGGGATCCATGGATTGTACAACAGCTCCAAACTAGTTCTGGGTACTATACAAACATCTGGCTTGGATCCACTCCTCTGGAAAAGTACCTGTGAGAGGGATCCAGGTGTCCTAATTGACCACCGCTTAAGCATGAGCCAGCAGGGTGTTGCCACTGCCAAAAAAGCCAACACAGTCGTAGGCTACGTCAACAGAGGGACAGCATCATAGTCACTGGAAGTGATAGGACCACTCTAAATTGCCCTAGTGAAGCTACACGTGGACTATTGTGTCTAGTTCTGGACATCACAATACAAATAACATGCTGAGACCTTAAAAAGAATGCAGAGAAGATCAACAAAGATGACTGGGGCTCTGGAGGCTAAGCCATACGACGAAGGGCTAAAGGGATTAGATATGTTTAGCCCAACGAAGAGAAGGCTTAGGGAAGACCTGCTAGCATCTTCCAATACTTGAAGGACCGCCAGAAAGAAGAAAGAATTGACTTATTCCCCAAAGCACCTGAGGGTAGGAGAAGAAGCAATAGATGGAAACTAATCAAGGAGAGAAGCAACCTGGAACTAAGGAGGAATCTCCTGCCAGCGAGAACCATTGATCAATGCAACAGCTTTGCCTTCAGACGTTGTGGATGCTCCAACACTGGAGGGTCTCAACAAAAGGTTGGACAGCCATTTGTTTGCGGTTGGTATAAGGACTCCTGCCTCGGGTTGGGCTAGAAGACCTCAAAGGTCCCTTCCAGCTCTGGGATTTTTATGAAAAGGATCCGGGAAAGGCATGTGTTACTTTTGCCCTTTTCAAAACCGGAGGTTTTTTAAGAAGAGACTGGACAACCATTTGGTTGAAATAGTAGAGGGTCTCCTGCTTAGAGCAGGGGGTTGGGCTAGAAGACCTCCGGGGTCCCTTCCCACTCTGTTATTCTGTTAAGTAGCCCAGAGAGAGATCCCTGGGGACTTTATAGGGCAGTGATGGCGAACCTTTTAGAGACCGAGTGCCCAAACTGCAACCCAAAACCCACTTATGTATCGCCGGGTGCCAGGTGGGCATGGCCCACTGGATGGCCGTGGCCGTGGTGGTCATGGCAGACTGGGTGGGCATGATCACCTCGATGTTGCTCGTGCGGAGGGATACCTGTGGGGGCCGGGCAGGGTTGGGGGAGATCCAGGGGGTCTCTGGCAGGTGGGGTGGTGGGCAGGAGGCCCGTCCTGCGGGGTGAGGTGAGGCAGGGCGGGGATGCCATTGTCACAGGGCAAGGTGAGGCAGGGGCCGGGGCGGCTGCTGCCTGACACCATCGGCCCCTGCACACAGAGGCCAGCGAGCGCATGGGTGCTGGGATGCATCCGGCCACGTGGGACCTCGGCGAGTTAGCGGGCGGCTGGTTGAAGAGGGACGGTTGCCATCTCCGGGGCCTGGCGCACGTGCCCACAGAGAGGGCTCTGAGTGCCGCCTCTGGCACCCGTGCCATAGGTTTGCCACCACTGTTATAGGGGTTCCTCCAGGTTCAGCAATGCCACACTCACACACACCTCAAACGGGGCATCAATAGAGCATTAAACACCTGCGAAACAGCAGCACCTATGAAGGTTTTCACTTAAACTTGTTTCCTGGAACAAGCTTCCTCTGATGAAGCTTTGGGTTCCTTCTGTTCCATTTCTTTCAACGGCAACGGCTTCTCGGGCGAATCAAATTGCGCCAGTCAAAATCTGTTTCTTGACAACTCGGCCTGCACTAACCTCCCACATTAGCATGCTCCAACTAGGCAGCCCGGCGAGAAACCCCTTTGCAGAATTACGGCTTCCCTGCAGGATCATTAAAATATCTGTTGCAACAACTGAGCCGTTAGATCAAAGTGGGAAAGTAATTTTTTTCCTCTCTCTCTCTCACCCCACCTAGAGAGGCCAACATTTTAAACACTTGTGTTTAGGAGGGGGGGGTCTTTCTCCAGATCTAGATGTGTGTGTGTGTGTTTAAATCTCTCAATGCCAGACTGAACTGCTCTCTTTCAACTCCGAGCGATAAGACCTTACAGGTCTTTGAGACGCCGATAACACACACAGCTCACCGGGAGACTGAGGAAGGCGCCTTTTACGTGAAAAAGACAGTCTGAACCTTGTTTTTTGTGCGGCTTTGTCGTTTCGTTACAGGCCCGTGACCTCGCGTCTGTTTGAGAAATTCTCCAGCTTGCTGTGACATTCGAATGCAGGGACGACCGCAACGGGACCCAAAATTTCTGTCGCTATGCGAGACAGTTGGGAAATGAGCTTTGCCCCCCCCCATTTTACAACCTTTCTTTGCCACCGTTGTTAAAGAGAATCACTGCACTTGTTCACTTGGTAACACGGGGCTGGCTTTCCACACACACCCCATTGACTTTGCTGGTCAGAAGGTCGCAAAAGGGGAATACGTCCGAGTGGACAATCACTTAAATATGAGCCAGCCGTGTGCTGCAGCTGCCAAAAAGGCCAACACAGTTCTAGGCTGCATTAACAGAGGGATAGAATCAAGATCATGTGAAGTGTTAATACCACTTTACAATGCCTTGGTAAGGCCACACTTGGAATACGACATCCAGTTTTGGTCACCACGATGTAAAAAAGATGTTGAGACTCTAGAAAGAGTACAGAGGAGAGCAACAAAGATGATTAGGGGACTGGAGGCTGAAACATATAAGGAATGGTTGCTGGAATTGGGTATGTCCAGTTTAATGAAGAGAAGGACGAGGGGGGACATGATAGCAGTCTTCCAATATCTCGGGGGCTGCCACAAAGAAGAGGGAGTCAAGCTATTCTCCAAAGCGCCTGAAGGCAGGACAAGAAGAAACGGATGGAAACTCATCAAGGAGAGAAGCAACCTAGAACTAAGGAGAAACTTCCTGACAGTGAGAACAATTAACCAGTGGAACAACCTGCCTCCAGAAGCGGTGAATGCTCCAACACTGGAAGTTTTTAAAAAGAGACTGGACAGCCATTTGTCTGAAATGGTATAGGATTTCCTGCCCGAGCAGGCGGTTGGACTAGATGACCTTCAAGGTCCCTTCCAACTCTGCTATGGTTACGGTCCGTAATGGTGAACCTATGGCACGGGTGCCAGAGGCGGCACTCAGAGCCCTCTCTGTGGGCACGTGTGCTGTCGCCCCAGTCCTAGGCCTTCAGCTGGGTTTTATAAAACCTTTTCACTTTAGGCCTCCGCCGCCATGTGCAAAAAAAAGAAAAGGTTCAATCAGTCAATTTCAACTTCTCGCGGGGAAAAAAAAGATCTCGCAAAGTTGGAATTGATTGATTGAACTTTTTAGTCCCACCCAGTCTGCCGTTACCACCGAAGCCATGCCCACCCAATGGGCCATGCCCACCCAATGCGCCACGCCCACCCAATGGGCCATGCCCACCCAATGGGACACGCCCACCCAATGGGACATGCCCACCCAATGGGACATGCCCACCCAATGGGCCACACCCACCCAATGGGCTACGCCCACCCAATGGGACACACCCACCCAATGGGACACACCCACCCGGCACCCGACGATACATAAGTGGGTTTTGGGTTGCAGTTTGGGCACTCGGTCTCTAAAAGGTTCGCCGTCACTGGTTATGGTGGTTGGAATCCACCATAATTACAAATTTCATTGGAAGCCCAGTTTGTCATCTCCCTTCCTTTATAAAGGGAGGGGGGACATTGGTGGGCCCTGGAAGAACCATCTGCCATTTTTCTCTCTCAAAAGAAGGCAGACTATCTTTTCCTGCCTGCTATCCCAAAACTGAACAATCATAGTTCATCAGACCACTCGGCTTTGCAGCAAACCCGAGTCCTGATATGAATTACAAATACAGATACTGTCTCGAGGAGAAGCAGCTAAAAATTTATATAGCAGCAGGAACCTGCATGGTTAGCAACAGGGATGCTAAAAAAGAGAGAGAGAGAGAAAAAAAAAACTTTTCCAGCCTCTGGATCTCCCAGCTGGGGGGCTCTGCTTAACAACATGCAAGGGGGGGGAGGTAGGGAGTTAGTGGGGGGGGAGAGAGTTCTCTCCCCCCTTCTCAATTAGCAACCTCAATTAATCAGCTTTGGTGGCTTTTGTTCTGAAAGGAAAAAGCACCGGATTCTCACAACTTCAGAGCTGGCTTTCTTAGTTGTGTGTGTATGTAGGGGGGGGGGGGGAAACCCCATTCAAGCAGACTTGTCCTGCTCTGCAATCTTTGTGGTGTTGACCCCAGAGGGTGGGGAAGAGAGTTACTTCCACTCAGCCACACCACAACCCATCTGAGATTTAAATTAGCTTCCAAAGAAGCTAATTCCAGCAGGGGTAGACTGCCTCCGATAGCAGCCTTGACGATTACTCCTGGGTTGCATGGATTACACATCGTTTTAGGGGAGGAAAGATGGGACCCTGATCAACTGCCAAATTCTGAGCTTGCTCTAAGTTGGATGCTGGACAGTAGCCACCCGTTCTTAACAACCCCCTTTTCCAGGTCTCCTGGAGCGGAGACAATGGAGGAAAGAAGCATCTTGGCTTAACTGAGGAAGCTCAGAAGAATGACAAGAGTTGGAAGGGACCTTGGAGGTCTGCTAGTCCAACCTCCTGCTCAAGCAGGAGACCCTATACCATTTTAGACAAGTGGTCGTCCAGTCCCTTCTTAAAAGCCTCCAGTGTTTAGAATAGAATAGAATAGAATAGAATAGAATAGAATAGAATAGAATAGAATAGAATAGAATAGAATAGAAACAAGATGGAATAAGAATAGAATAGAATAGAATAGAATAGAATAGAATAGAATAGAATAGAATAGAATAGAATAGAATAGAATAGAATAGAATAGAATGGAATAGGACAGGATAGGATAGGATAGGGTAGGATAGCATGTACAGTTAGAATAGAATAGAATAGAATAGAATAGAATAGAATAGAATAGAATAGAATAGAATAGAATAGAATAGAATAGAATGGAATGGAATGGAATGGAATGGAATGGAATGGAATAACAAAGAATGGGATGGAATAGAATAGAATAGAATAGAATAGAATAGAATAGAATAGAATAGAATAGAATAGAATAGAATATAGCAGAGTTGGAAGGGACCTTGGAGGTCTTCTAGTCCAGCCTCTTGCACAGGCAGGAAACCCTATACCATTTTGGACAAATGGCCATCCAGTCTCTTCTTAAAAACTTCCAGTGTTGGAGCATTCACAACTTCTGGAGGCAGGTTGTTCCACTGGTTAATTGTCCTCACTGTCAAGAAATTTCTCCTTAGTTCCAGGTTGCTTCTCTCCTTGCTTAGTTCCCATCCGTGGCTCCTTGTTCTGCCTTCAGGGCCTTTGGAGAACAAGGGAAAGAAATAACAAAAGGGACCACCTTTTCATTTTGCCGGAGACAAAGCCTCGCCTCTGGAATCATAGGTCACCGAATCACGGAAAACATGACTAAGCAGGTATTCTTACAATTGCCACCTGCTTAGTCTACTGGATCTCCATGGAAACTAGATGCTGGACCACAGCAAGAGTCTTCTCCTGGCCTTCAAGCCAGATCTGGTTTCAATATTTCAGCATTCGCCCTTCACTGTACCCTTTGGAGCCGGGTTTCTCCCGTTGTAAAAGTGACGGGAACAGAAGCCTATTGTGTGGACAGCAATGTTTCTCAACTTTGAGAGGTGAGGACTTCAACTCCCAGAATGCAAGGCCTGGCTGGAGAATTCTGGGAGCTGAAGTCCACACCTCTTAAAAAGTTGTTAGCACCGCTTTGCGGACAACGGACTCTTCTGTTCCCATCACCCACAACTTTCCAACACGACGGAAGATCACGGGAAGCAATGCCTCCTCACTTCAAAAGGACTGGAGTCAGGAAGAGTGTGCAAAATAAATAAATAAATGCCATTTTTTTTTTAAAAAAGAAAGACTTCTGTAGGGTACAAACATTGCACTTTATCGCCAAGAAGACTTTTTTTTCGTTGCTCAGCTCTTCCACTTTGTACAAAGCAAATGGCAGTTTCTCTTCTCTTACTTATTTTTTTTTTCCCCCGTTCAAGCGTGTCGTATAAAACATCTGAAAACTCAGCGTTTGATCTAGGGTCTCTCCTCCGTTGCCAGCACGTAGCTAAAAAGCACCTGGAGAGTTTTGCTAGTTGTTATTCGAAGCTGTTTACGATTCCTCCAAAGACTTGTCGTCGTCGTTGGCACAGAAAGACGCAGGCAGGATCACATCCTTGCCACCTCTGGGCAGAGTAAATCTGTGTTCAGGATGGCTTTGAAGAAGGGTTTGTTGCGGTGAAGTGATACTGGGGAGCAAGGATGGCTCTGAAATTCGCACAACAGCCTACATCTCTCGGGCGAACCAAAGGAGGCTCAGCCTGAAAAGCTTCTACAAAGATCTGGAGAACGTTTTAGCTTCAGTAAGGATGGAGATGAAAGAAGCACAGATTGTCCTTGACGTACCGCAGTTCGTTTAGCGAACATTCGAAGTTGCAACGGCACTGAAAACAGTGATATGTGGTTGTTTTTTCACACTTATGTCCGTTGCAGCCTCCCCAGGGTCACGTGATCAAAATTTGGACGCTTGGCCACCGACTCGTATTTATGACGGTTGCCGTGTCCTGGATGTCATGTGTCTGATTAACGAAACACTTAAAAGGACTTTCAGGCATATTTTTTCCTAAAAGCATTTATTAAGGTTACAGAGACGTCAGTACAGCATGGTGGAAATGCTTAGGTCTGGCTTCTCTTCCGTTACGCATATACATTCCAAGCATTTCCCACTCCCTTATTGTAGGGTCATGGTTCACATCTTCCAATCAACNAATAGAATAGAATAGAATAGAATAGAATAGAATAGAATGGAATGGAATGGAATGGAATGGAATGGAATGGAATAGAATAGAATAGAATAGAATAGAATAGAATAGAATAGAATAGAATAACAAAGAATGGAATAGAATAGAATAGAATAGAATAGAATAGAATAGAATAGAATAGAATAGAATGGAATGGAATGGAATGGAATGGAATGGAATGGAATAGAATAGAATAGAATAGAATATAGCAGAGTTGGAAGGGACCTTGGAGGTCTTCTAGTCCAGCCTCCTACTCAGGCAGGAAACCCTATACCATTTTAGACACATGGTTGTCCAGTCTCTTCTTGAAAAGCTCCAGTGATGGAGCATTCACAACTTCTGGAGGCAGGTTGTTCCACTGATTAATTGTTCTCACTGTCAGGAAATTTCTCCTTAGTTCCAGGTTGCTTCTCTCCTGGATTAGTTCCCATCCGTGGCTCCTTGTTCTGCCTTCAGGGCCTTTGGAGAACAAGGGAAAGAAATAACAAAAGGGACCACCTTTTCATTTTGCCGGAGACAAAGCCTCGCCTCTGGAACCATAGGTCACTGAATCACGGAAAACATGACTAAGCAGGTATTCTTACAATTGCCACCTGCTTAGTCTACTGGATCTCCATGGAAACTAGATGCTGGACCACAGCAAGAGTCTTCTCCTGGCCTTCAAGCCAGATCTGGTTTCAGTATTTCAGCATTCGCCCTTCACTGTACCCTTTGGAGCAGGGTTTCTCCCGTTGTAAACGTGACGGGAACAGAAGCCTATTGTGTGGACAGCAATGTTTCTCAACTTTGAGAGGTGAGGACTTCAACTCCCAGAATGCAAGGCCTGGCTGGAGAATTCTGGGAGCTGAAGTCCACACCTCTTAAAAAGTTGTTAGCACCGCTTTGCGGACAACGGACTCTTCTGTTCCCATCACCCACAACTTTCCAACACGACGGAAGATCACGGGAAGCAATGCCTCCTCACTTCAAAAGGACTGGAGTCAGGAAGAGTGTGCAAAATAAATAAATAAATGCCATTTTTTTTTTTAAAAAAAAAGACTTCTGTAGGGTACAAACATTGCACTTTATCACCAAGAAGACTTTTTTTTTTCTTTCTTTCCTGGCATTGCTCAGCTCTTCCACTTTGTACAAAGCAAATGGCAGTTTCTCTTCTCTTACTTATTTATTTTTTTTTCATTTGTGTCGTATAAAACATCTGAAAACTCAGCGTTTGATCTAGGGTCTCTCCTCCATTGCCGGCACGTAGCTAAAAAGCACCTGGAGAGTTTTGCTAGTTGTTATTCGAAGCTGTTTACGATTCCTCCAAGGACTCGTCCTCGTCGTCGGCACGGAAAGACACAGGCAGGATCACATCCTTGCCACCTCTGGGCAGAGTAAATCTGCGTTCAGGATGGCTTTGAAGAAGGGTTTGTTGCGGTGAAGTGATACTGGGGAGCAAGGATGGCTCTGAAATTCGCACAACAGCCTACGTCTCTCGGGCGAACCAAAGGAGGCTCAGCCTGAAAAGCTTCTACAAAGATCTGGAGAACGTTTTAGCTTCAGTAAGGATGGAGATGAAAGAAGCACAGGTTGTCCTTGACGTACCGCAGTTCGTTTAGCGAAACGTTCGAAGTTGCAACGGCACTGAAAACAGTGATATGTGGTTGTTTTGTCACACTTACGTCCGTTGCAGCCTCCCCAGGGTCACGTGATCAAAATTTGGACGCTTGGCCACCGACTCGTATTTGTGACGGTTGCCGTGTCCCGGGGTTACGTGATTCCCCGTTTGTGTCCTTCTGACAAGCATAGTCAGTGATGAAGCCAGATTCACTTCTTAACAACTTGGTTACTAACTGAACAACTGCAGGGATTCCCGTAACAACTGTGGCAATAAAGGTCAGGAAATGGGGCAAAACTCACTTAATAACTGTCTGTCCCCAAGGTGCTTCTTCAGGAGGGAATTGGATTTTCTTGGTTTTCTTCGAAGACATTTCGCTTCTCATCTTCTGAAGAGGGGAGTGGAAGGATGAAGTCAGAGCTGGAATGGAATGGAATAAAGGAATAGAATAGAATAGAATAGAATAGAATAGAATAGAATAGAATAGAATAGAATAGAATAGAATAGAATAGAATAGAATTAGAGCAGAATAGAATTATAACAGAACAGAACAGAATAGAATAAGAGCAGAATAGAACAGAATTAGAGCAGAATAGAATAGAATAGAATAGAATAGAATAGAATAGAATAGAATAGAATAGAATAGAATAGAATAGAATTAGAGCAGAATAGAATTATAACAGAACAGAACAGAACAGAATAGAATAAGAGCAGAATAGAACAGAATTAGAGCAGAATAGAATAGAACAGAATTAGAGCAGAATAGAATAGAATAGAATAGAATAGAATAGAATAGAATAGAATAGAATAGAATAGAATAGAATAGAATAGAATATGGGATGGGATGGGATGGGATGGGATGGAATAAGATGGGATGGAATGGAAGAATGGAATGGGATGGGATGGGATGGGATGAGATAAGCTTTGCATCCTTTGGAAGATGCAAAGAACACTAACCTTCAACTCATAGTTTAAGACTACACGTAGCTGGCGAGTAACAAAGTTCATTTAGTGATAGTCCAAAGTTACAACGGCACTGAAAAAAGAGACTTATGACTGCTTTTCAGGCTGATGGAGATTACAGCATCCCCATGGTCAGGTGATCAAAAGACAGATGCTTGGCAACTGGTTGAGATTTAAGATAAGATAAGATAACTTTTACTGTCATATTTTTGCTGTGAGCACAGTGGCACACGTTAAAAATGAAATTCTGTCGCTTGCTCTCAAAAGCGTACACATACCTAACACATCTATAAATATGCTATACACAGCATATGTATATACCTACACCCTTACATATAAATACATATAAATATTAATCACTGTCCGTCTTGAAAACGTAGCGGAAAGAGGAAGCTTGAGGATTCACAAGGCTGATGCTCTATGGAACAAAACTGTGGCTGAATCTGGATGTTCTGCTTCGGATACCACGGAGCCCCCCTCCTCCCAGAAGGTAACAAGGAAAACAGGTTGTGATATCCAGAGAAGACCTACCCAGCATAAAATTCCCCCTTGTGATGGCCTGGATACAATTCCCAAATGACAAGGGGCCCCGCTAGCTAATGCTAAGAAGCAAAATCCATGAAGAGAGAGCATCCATGCGTTTCCTCCCAACAAGTCAACCTGCAAGACCGAGCAAGCCATAATTTTTTTTTACCCCGGGTTTGCTGAAGCAAAGAGCCGTTGGAAAGATTAAGGAAATAAGACTTGTAAATGCATTCTGCCCCAGTCTAAGTGCTACATAAATACTGAGCATTAATAGTTCAACCTATAAATGCTCTATAAATTAACAGACCCATTTGCAGTGTTGGGAATTGTAAATTAATCCCAACACTATATCAGAAGGGCTGGGAGGGGGGGGGGAAGAGACAGGACACTGCAGCCAGCAGAACAAGCGAACGGGGAGAAGGGGAGCAGTTCACCTGTTAGCATCTCCTAGATGGAATCATCTTTGATAGACCCCTTGCTTTATATTATTGGGGAGACACTCCCCATTTTGAGTGGGCCAATATTGGCCAGGTCCTGTCCACACCCAGCGATACATTGCAAGAAGCTACGTTTCTAAGATTCAGGAGACTTGTTTTTTTTTTACAAACGGCATTGATGCTTTTTGAGAAGGGTTGTTTTCTTGCAGATGTTGCGTGTCCCAAACTAGGTAACATCATCAGTGCCAGCAGGGAGTGAGGTATGCAGAGAGGAGGAGGAGGAGGAGGAGGAGGAGGAGGAGGACTGTAAAATCCTTGGTGCTCTCTGAGCTTGGTGGTTTTCTTGCAGATGTTTCATTACCCAAACTAGGTAACATCATCAATGCTAGCAGGGAGTGAGGTTTGCAGAAAGGAGGAGGAGGAGGAGGAGGAGGAGGAGGAGGAGGAGGAGGAGGAGGAGGAGGGGGGGGGGGTG
>NW_015389405.1:19517-20949 GCF_001527695.2 Protobothrops mucrosquamatus
AGTAGTAGTAGTAGTAGTAGTAGTAGTAGTAGTAGTAGTAGTAGTAGTAGTAGTATTTAACAACTGCCTCGCTTAGCCACAGAATTTTTGGGCTGCATTGTGGCTGTAAGTCAAGGACTGTACCAACACAGAAAGGAATGACAGACAGAGAGACAGACAGAAAAACAGAGAGAGATAGATTTCTTTACACACATATTTGTAATTTCCTGGCTGCTCCGTGAAACCACGGCCAGTCATTTTCTTTAAAAAATGAGCCTTGCTCCCTCGATTCATTTCAGTTGTAATGATAAAAAAAAAAACCAGAGGCATTATGAACCCCGCCCCTCCTGCCCTCTCTTCCCCCCCCCTCAAAAAAGGCCATCCTTTTCGATCAAGATGAAAAATTGCAATAATTTAAAAGCAGCCTATAGAAATCATGGATAAATAACTGGGGAGGAAGGGGTTAGGGGAGGGAAAGGAGAGAGGGAGAGAGCATGAGAGAAGCAAACTGGGAGATTTTAAATAAGGAGTAAAGAGGGGAAAACGTGAATTCAAGTAAATTGTGTTATATTGGAATGGAATAGAATATGGAATAGAACAGAACAGAACAGAACAGAATAGAAATATATAGGATGGGATGGGACGGGACGGGACGGGACAGGATGGGATGGGATGGGAAGGGATGGGACAGAGACAGGGATAGGGATAGGGACAAGGATAGGGAATTAGAATAGAATAGAATAGAATAGAATAGAATAGAATAGAATAGAATAGAATAGAATATCTTTATTGTCATTGTGTAACATTGTGTAACATTGTGTAATATTCTATTCATTCCTAATTCTATTCTATTCTATTCTATTCTATTCTATTCTATTCTATTCTATTCTATTCTATTCATCCCATCCTATATTCTATTCTATTCTATTCTATTCTATTCTATTCTATTCTATTCATCCCATCCTATATTCTATTCTATTCTATTCTATTCTATTCTATTCTATTCTATTCTATTCTATTCTATTCTATTCTATTCATCCCATCCTCTATTCTATTCTATTCTATTCTGTTCTGTTCTGTTCTGTTCTGTTCTGTTCTGTTCTGTTCTGTTCTATTCTATTCTATTCTATTCTATTCTATTCTATTCATCCCATCCTATATTCTATTCTATTCTATTCTATTCTATTCTATTCTATTCTATTCTATTCTATTCTATTCTATTCTACCGTGCTCTGTTGGTTATTTCTTTGGCCGCTAAGATTGCAATGGGGTTAACGTCTCTCATGGAGGTGCCGTTTAATCCAGATACCTTGTTAAGGACGGCACAGCAAGGCTCTGCCAAATTGGGTACATCTATCTGTCACAGCAAGCAAAATCAGCGGGGATCACTTCATTATGATTGTAAAAATAAACATTCTTCCTACGTCCTTTGTGTTCCGGCAAAAAAAAAAAA
>NW_015389405.1:23941-27187 GCF_001527695.2 Protobothrops mucrosquamatus
ATGGCATCGGGCCTGGCTACCTCCGAGACCGCCTTCTGCCACAGATTCCCTCCCATAGACCGGTACGCTCCCACAGAGTGGGCCTCCTCAGGGTGCCGTCGGCCAAGCAATGTAGGCTGGCGACCCCCAGGGGGAGGGCCTTCTCTGTGGGTGCCCCCACCCTCTGGAATGAACTACCCCCCGAGATCCGGATGATTCCAGATCTCCTTACTTTCCGCCGCGCCCTCAAGACATGGTTTTTCCAGCAAGCGGGCCTGACCTAGGGAGGATTTTAGGTAGGGATAATTTTAAAAGTATTTTAATTGGAAACACAGCTGATAATATTTGGTTTTAATTCGGCTTTTATCGGGGTTTATTCTTTTGTATTTTTGTATTTTTGTACTATGTATTTTTTGTATTTTGGGTATATTATTTGTTTTTAATATGCTGTGAACCGCCCTGAGTCCTATGGGAGAAGGGCAGTATACAAATTAAAATAATAATAATAAATAAAAATAAATAAACTAAGGTTCTACATTTAGGCAAGAAAAAAAATGTACAGGTATAGTATAGGGGGTACCTTGCTCAATACTAGTAACTGCGAGAGGGATCTCAGAATCCTAGTGGACAATCATTTAAATAGGACCCAGCCGTGTGCTGCAGCTGCCAAAAAAGCCAATACAGTGCTAGGCTGCATTAACAGAGGGATAGAATCAAGATCACGTGAAGTATTAATACCACTTTACAATGCCTTGGTAAGGCCACACTTGGAATATGGCATCCAGTTTTGGTCACCACGATATAAAAAAGATGTTGAGACTCTAGAAAGAGTACAGAGAACAGCAACAAAGATGATTAGAGGTCTGGGGGCTAAAGCATATAAGGAAAGGCTGCTGGAATTGGGTATGTCTAGTTTAATGAAGAGAAGGACAAGGGGGGACAGGATAGCAGTCTTCCAGTATCTCAGGGGCTGCCCCAAAGAAGAGGGAGTCAAGCTATTCTCCAAAGCGCCTGAAGGCAGGACAAGAAGCAACGGATGGAAACTGATCAAGGAGGGAAGCAACCTAGAACTAAGGAGAAACTTCCTGACAGTCAGAACAATTAACCAGTGGAACAACCTGCCTCCAGAAGCGGTGAATGCTCCAATGCTGGAAGTTTTTAAGAAGAGACTGGACAGCCATTTGTCCGAAATGGTATAGGGTTTCCTGCCTGAGCAGGGGGTTGGACTAGATGACCTCCAGGGTCCCTTCCAACTTTATTATTATTATTAATTATTATTATTATTATTATTATTAATTATTATTATTATGCATTTGACCCCACCCACTCACTCAGCCTGATCTTCTCCTACAACGGGAGTGTCATGGTTCCGATCTGAAGGACCAGGTTTGGAACAGATCCACCATGGAGAAAACTGTATTTATGTGGTCACCAAGAGTTGGCACCAACTTGATGGTACCATAATTGATCCAATTGCAGAAGGACCTGGAAAAAAACCTCCCAGTTGATTAACCCTTCCTCTATTTTTCAACCACGGTCAACCAAATCCATATTTCACTTGGTTGCCCACCACAATCCATCTCCAGGAGCAAACAAACCACCCCCTTTTTTTCTACACCACCAACGTTCCTCATATGCCTCTTTGAGATTTAAGCAGGGGGCACTTCCAGAGTGAATTGAGAGGGGAAAGGAAAAAAATAAAGAACCCTAAAATTAACACCTCTCAACTGTTTGTTGAAGAAGCTTTCACTCCCCGTTGAGTGAAAGAATCTCGGCTTTTATCTACCTAATTTCAATTAGTTGAGATTCAAAAACCGACAGCTGCACCACTTACGAGTGGTTAGGTGCGGAAGAGGAAACAAAATGCCGGATCAAAGAAACTCACCCATTAGAACATTTAAAAAAAGAAGAAGAAAAGATACCACATCCCAATCCCAAATCTGTTCACTAGCATCTATTTGGTGATTAAAGTGGGAATCTTGAAGGAATCTAGACCGTATTTGTTTACATTAATGCTAATAGCTTGCTACGGCAAGATAAATGCATGTTAATTTATGCGAGGGGGAAATGAAGCATGCTCCGAAGACAAGCTCTTTAACTGAAGACTTCAACTCATCCAGGTTTGGAGAGCATGCACTAATAAACGCCACTCCGGTTGCTTATTCCGATACCTCCGCGAAGTCACCAGCATGCCAATGAGCTGGCAAGGCCAGGTAAGCCGAGGAATGAGAGCGAAACGGGCACCGTCCTGATATCTGTGCTACTACACAGATACACAAGTGCACACCGAGGCTCCTACCACGTAGTTTTGCAACGACACCAACTCATCTCAGGTCCCCGATTCGGCCCCAGAAGGTAAGATAAGGTAAGGTAAGGTAAGGTAAGGTAAGGTAAGGTAAGGTAAGGTAAGGTAAGGTAAGATAAAGTTGGAAGGGACCTTGGAGGTCATCTAGTCCAACCCCCTGTTCAGGCAGGAAACCCTATACCATTTCGGACAAATGGCTGTCCAAGATAAGATAAGATAAGATGAGATGAGATGAGATGAGATGAGATGAGATGAGATAAGGTAAGGTAAGGTAAGGTAAGATAAGATAAGATAAGATAAGATAAGATAAGATAAGATAAGATAAGATAAGATAAGATAAGATGATAAGCTTTATAGTCATTTTTTTACTGTGGGCACAACGGCACACATCAAAAATGAAATTTAGTTGCCCGCTCTCAAAGTGAAACACATCCATGACACACACCTAAACATAGTATGAACAACATATGTATAGTATGAACAACATATGTATAGACCCACATCCCTACATATACGTAGCAAATAAATATTAAACACTGTCCATTTTGAACGTATAATGGAAGGAGAAAGCTTGAGAGTTCACAAGGTTAATGCTGTATGGAATGAAACTGTGGCTGAATCTGGATGTTATGCTACGGATGCCACGAAGCCCCCTCCTCCCAGAAGGTAACAAGGAAAACAGGTCGTGAAGAGGATGTGTAGAGTCCCAGACGATCTTACGGACCCTGCTCAAGCAACGCTTCTGTGCCATGTCCTGGATGGAAGGGAGGGAACTGCCAATGATCTTTTCTGCCGTCCTCACCACTCTCTGCACCGCCTTCCTGTCTGAAGCAGTGATGCTTCCAAACCAGACCGTGATGCTGTATGACAGGATGCTCTCGATTGTCACCCTGTAGAAAGTGGTCAGGACAGGGGAAGGAAGATGTGCTTTTCTCATGCGACGCAGAAAATGCAGGCACTGA
>NW_015389405.1:28259-30782 GCF_001527695.2 Protobothrops mucrosquamatus
CTGAAGCAGGAGGCGTGAGCTTAAATGGACTCCAGAAGATGGTAGAGGACAGGAAGGCCTGGAGGAACGTGGTCCATGGGGTCGCGATGGGTCGGACACGACTTTGCAACTAACAACAACAACATTTACTTGCTGAATTTCTAGGCCAAAACGATTCTGGGCAGCTTCCCAAGATTAAACTAGAACTATAGTTAAGCTGAACTCTCATTAAACTGCAAGAAGGACTGTTAATGGAAGATTGGGAGTTCTTTCCAATCAACAGAAAACTCTCTTCTAGGGAGCCAAGTGACAATTAAGCAATTGAGTTGTAAATTCTCAGAGATGAGTTTTTCACTCACAGACCTTTCATTGCTCACCTAGGTAACATCTTCCTTGCTATGATTTGGAGAAGGGAAGTATCTTCCCTCAGATCACAAAACTGAAGATGTTCCCTAAGTGGGCAATGAAATGGCTGCCTATGAAAAGCCATCCCTTCAACCTGATTCAGCTACATGTATTTTCTCCAACTGCAATTAGCAACGTTTTAGTGCCTAGTTGACGAAAAGGTTCCCTGGATGAATTTAAGGCAAACATCAAGACTTTTTTTTTCTTTTTCTTTTTAAGCCAACAGTAAATGTTGATGTTGCAAGATCAGGATCTAAAGCTAGAAGTTGGAAAAGTAAAAACAAACGAGAAGTTCTGAAAGCACGGTGAGGATTGTCGCAAAGGTGCTTTTTCTAAAAGGTAACTTGACTTCCTTGGGTTTTGTTTTTTTCTGGGAAAATGTTTTGCTTCTCAACCAAGAAGCTTCTTCAGTTCTAACTGGAAAATCCTGAATTCCCCACCATTCGGTTAGAACTGAAGAAGCTTCATGGATGAGCAGTGAATGTTTTCAAAGAAAAAAAAGCAAGACAGTCCAGTTGCCTTTGGGACAATCTGGATGATTGATAATCTCCATAGACATGAGCATGCTCAGGTTGGTTTAAAACATCTAGTTGATTGAGGAAACGGACAAGCAAATGTGGACTTCATTTTGGAGAAGCCAACTCAACCTTCATTGCAAGCAAGAAGACTCTCTTCTACAACTTCAGAAAAACTAGCCAGCTTGGGAAATGCAACACACAGCAAGTTCTAAGCACTTCATTTCCACTTTCTCCCCATCCCAAATGTTGTGCTATCGTGGTAATGAAGTGGGATATGAACAAGACATCTTGTGAAGGTGGGGAATAAATTGGCTTGTCTGGCTATCCACTGAATTATACCCAGGTGAAGTTGAGAGAGAGAGAGCAGAGATGGGGCACTGAGAAGTTTGGGCACATGGGAAAGCCTTGGTAAGAACACACTTGGAATACTGCATCCAGTTTTGGTCACCGTGATACAAAAAAGATGTTGAGACTCTGGAAAGAGTGCAGAGAACATAGAACATCAGAGTCTTCTAATCCAACCACCAGCTCAAGCAATACCATTTCAGACAAGTGGTTGTCCAATCTCTTTTTAAAAACCCACACCCACAATTCTGGAGGCAAGCTGTTCCATTGGTTCATTGTTCTCACTGTCAGGAAATTTCTCCTTAGTTCTAAGTTGCTTCTCTCTTTGATTAGTTTCCATCCGTTGCTTCTTGTCCTGCCTTCTGGGGCTTTGGAGAATAGGTTGACCGCCCTCTCCTTTGCAGCAGCTCCTCAAATACTGGAACACTGCTGTCATGGCACCCCATGTCCTTCTTTTCATTAAACTAGACATACCCAATTCCTGCAACTGGTCTTTGTATGTTTTAACCTCCAGCCTCCTAATAATGTTTGCTTTTCTCTGCACTCTTTTCAGAGTCTCAACACCTTTTTGTATCATGGTGACCAAAACTGGATGCAGTATTCCAAGTGTGGTCTTACCAAGGCTTTCCCGTGTGCCAAGACTTTTCAGTGCCCCATCCCTGCTCTCTTTCTCAATTTGTCCTGGATATAGCAGTGTTCCAATATCTCAGGGGCTGCCCCAAAGAAGAGGGAATCAAGCTGTTCTCCAAAGCACCTGAAGGCAGGACAAGAAGCAACGGAGGGAAATGAATCAAGGAGAGAAGCAACCTAGAACTAAGGAGGAATTTCCTGACAGTGAGAACAATTAACCAGTGGAACAACCTGCCTCCAGAAGCGGTGAATGCGCCAACACTGGAGGTTTTTAAGAAGAGATTAGACAGCCATTTGTCTGAAATGGTATTCCTGCCTGCACAGGAGGTTGGACTAGAAGAGCTCCAAAGTCCCTTCCAAGTATTCTATTCTATTCTGTTCTGTTCTATTCTATTCTCATTAAAAAGAAATCCCAACTAGAACTAAGGAGAAATTTCCCATCAGTGAGAACAATTAATTGCCTCCAGGAATTGTGGGTGCTCCAACCCTGGAGGTTTTTAAGAAGAGATTGGGTGACCATTTCTCTGAAATGGTATAGGGTTTCCTGCCTGTGCAGGGGGTTGGACTAGAAGACCTCCAAGGTCCCTTCCAACTCTATTATTATTATTATTATTATTATTATTATTATTATTATTATTATTATTAT
>NW_015389405.1:31021-40400 GCF_001527695.2 Protobothrops mucrosquamatus
ATCATCATCATCATCATCATCATCATCATCATCATCATCATCATCATCACCAATAATAATATTTCAATAGATAGCCAGACAAACCAACTTATTTCAATAGATAGCCAGACAAACCAACTTATTCTCTCCTTTCCTAGGAGCGAAGCTGCAACTTATGAATTCCCTGAGTCAGATCAGTTCAGCAGAGCCGAATCAGCGGAATCAGAAATCACCGGAAACATAAAAACAGCACAGTGATTATTTTTTATTTTGTAACCCACTGTTTTCCTTTCGTCCATCTGTCTTTTGCTCAATTACCTCTAACATCGTTTTTACCCCTTGCTCCACTTTCTTCCATTGGGGGAAAGGAAAATATTTTTTTAAAAAATGCTCTTTTGACACCTGGAAACGAGAGAGCCACATCGGAAACTACGGTTCACGGGGAGAGCGACCTCGGTTCGGTTTGTGGAGGAGGCTAATTTAATGCAACTGCCACATACAATTACTTAGTAAAATGTAGTTCCAACCGTGAACTTCCTCCCCCCACCACCTCCTTAACAGTAAAGAGGATGGGAGGGGGAGAGAGATTACTTAACTATGAAATTAATCTGCTCCCAAGGATATTAAACTCTACACTTTCTTTAATGAATCAATAAAAAGTGGATCATTTGATCAGTTTCAAACTCTCCAGTGCTTTTTTTGTTTTGTTTTACTCATTTCAGGAAATTATCAGGATCACATCCTGAAGGACCCCTCCCCCCCGTGCCTCCATTTCTCTCTGCCCATCTAGTATGGTGCAGCAGGGTGGATGTGCTTCTTATCCCATCAACTGAAGGTTGCCAAGAGGAAAGGAGGAAGAGGGGAGATGGGAGAGGGAAAAGGAAGGAGGAAGGGGAGGGGAGGGAACGGAAAGGAAAGGAGGAATGGAAGGGAAGGGGAGGGAAAGGAAAGGAAAGGAAAGGAGGAATGGAAGGGAAGGGAAAGGAAGGAAAGGAAAGGAAAGGAAAGGAAAGGAAAGGAGGGAGGGGAGGAAAGGAAGGGAAGGGAAGGGAAGGGAAGGGAAAGGAAAAGAAAGAGGGAGGGAGGGAGGGAGGGAGGGAAAGAAGGAAGGAAGGAAGGAAGGAAGGAAGGAAGGAAGGAAGGAAGGAAGGAATTAATTCTCAAATTCATTGCAAGAAACTGGTTGAATCATCTGGTCACAGCATTTTGGCCTGCATGCATTTTCACAAGATCTAGCCTCTCTGTTTGTCTCTCTCTGTGTGTGCGTGCATGCGTGCGTCCGTGTGTACGCACATGTGCGTGTAAATAAACAGAAAGGCTATCTGTACGCAGGTCTAACAACTAGCAGTGCTACGTCCCCCCCCCCAAAAAAACCTGGTTGCTTAGAAGAAAGGGGGAAAAAAATAACCAGACTCTCCTCTCCTTTGCTGCCCTTCCCTATTCTTCCTAACCTAGAAAAGAAAGGGGGGGAAACCCCAGTGCTTAGTGATGCTAATTACGAGGCCCGTTAGACAGGGGGTCTCTGGGGGGCAGAGGACTGGAGTGGAGCCCTTCTCGGCTCAGGATGGCATGAAGGTAATTCTGAGAGAGAAAAACCCCTGAGAAAATAAAGAATGAAGGATTGCCCGTTTTTCTTTTTAAGTCTTCCCCCCGCCCCCGCAGCTCACCTCTCCAGAAATGGCTCCCATTCCTCTCACCTGCTTCTCCCACCCATCCATCCACCCTAGCAGGGACAGGATAATTAAGAATAAATAAATAAACAGGGGCGCTGAAGGATGGGATTAGACGGCTGCCGGGCCCCTAACTTTTCAGTCTCTGCTTCTCCTGCTTCCTTCTTATTCTATCGGCCAAGAATTCGCTTTGGAAGATGACGTGCCTCAAAGCAGAGGAGGGGGGGAAAGCAAATTTGGGGGAAGCTGGAGTTCAAACCGAGGTCTAAGAGTCAGACTTGGGTGGGTTCTCCTTTAGACTCTGGAAAAATGTTCTCAGAGTCTCACTTCTAGCGTCGTCGTCATCGTATAAATCCAGGCACGGATGCAAAATTGGCCTTCCAAAGAAGTTGCAGGAGGTGGAAGGGTTGGATTCAAGAGTACAGAATAACAGAGTTGGAAGGGACCTTGGAGGTCTTCTAGTCCAACCCCCCACTCAAGCAGAAAACCCTATACCATTTTGGGCAAACGGCTGCCCAATCTCCTCTCGAAAACCTCCAATGATGGAGCACCCACAACTTCTGGTTAATTGTTCTTGCGGTCAGGAATTTTCTCCTTAGTTCTAGGTTGCTTTTCTCCTTGATTGGTTTCCCTCCGCTGCTTCTTGTCCTGCCTTCAGGCGCTTTGGAGAATAGCCTGACTCCCTCTTCTTTGGGGCAGCCCCTGAGATACTGGAACACGGTTATCATGTCCCCCCTAGTTCTTCTTTTCTTTAGACTAGCCAGACCCAAGTCCTGCAGCATATGTTTTAATCTCCAGGCCTTTAATCATCTTAGTTGCTCTTTTCTGCACTTTTTCCAAAGTCTCAACATCTTTTTTTGTAATGTGGGGACCAAAACTGGATGCACTGTTCCAGGTGTGGCTTTACTAAGGCTTTATAAAGCGGTACTAATACTTCACCTGATTTGGATTCGATGCCAAGGATTGTTTTAGATCAACTTCAGAGCAAGAAAGGTGGGGAGAGGAGGAGGAGGAGGAGGAGGAGGAGGAGGAGGAAGAAGAGGAGGAGGAGGAGGAGGAGGAGGAGGAGGAGGAAGAGGAGGAGGAGGATCTGGTGGAAGAAACGAAGAAAACAGGCACATCCTGCAGCTGATAACGCTTAATGCATTGCGTGTCTTCCCTTCCCTATCGGAGATCATGCTCAACTAGTAAACCTTCCATTCTCATTTGTTTCGAGCTACTCTTCCAATTTATCTCATCTTTGCTCTCTGAACCTTTCATTTCCAACAGGTTCAGCCTAATTCAGAGCAGGCAGAGCGCCGGGCCAGCCTCGGCTGACTCTCATGTCATCGGGGCTGTACGTTGAAGCCTGAATGAATTCCAAAACAAATCTGATCCTGGCTGTTCTAGCATCAGTGATTTATTTATCTCCGTTCTCTCAAAGGGGGCCAGCTTACAAGTCTAATCAAAAAACTACCCTCTCGAATCAGAGCTGGCAAAAGGGTGCCGGGGACCCGGAACTCTGTAATAATGGAGGGAGAGGACGCCTCTCGTCAATTGAACCAGCCGGAGTCAAAGGGCGACGTTTGAAGAGGCGGCAAAATGGTCAGGAAATATAGGAAGGTCAAAAAGCTGGCTGGAGATTTGAAGCATGCTCACCGACTCAGCAAAGCACACTTGAGGGAGGCGTGAGGGACACCAACTCATTCCTCAGGTGACATTCATCGCTGAAGGCCAAGTCCAGGCCTCCGTGTCCGAGATGGAATTTGCAGAGGTATCAACGTTTTGATGAGGGCAATGAAAGAGTACAGGTCGCCCTCGACTTATAACCTATCATTTAGCGAACATTCAAAGTATTTAAGGTGCTGCCACAAAGAAGAGGGGGGGGGGTCAAGCTGTTCTCCAAAGCTCCTGAAGGCAGGACAAGAAGCAACGGATGGAAATGAATCAAGGAGAGAAGCAACCTGGAGCTAAGGAGAAATTTCCTGACAGTGAGAACAATTAATCAGGGGAACAACTTGCCTCTAGAAGTTGTGGGTGCTCCAACACTGGAAGTTTTCAAGAAGAGATTGGACAACCATTTGTCTTAAATAGTACAGGGTCTCTTCTCTTCTCTTCTCTTCTCCTCTCCTCTCCTCTCCTCTCATCCTATCCTGTCCTCTTGTTCTATTCTATTCTATTCTATTCTATTCTATTCTATTCTATTCTATTCTATTCTATTCTATTCTACTCTACTCTACTCTACTCTACTCTACTCTATACTCTATTCCATCCTATATTCTGTTCTGTTCTGTTCTATTCTATTTTGTTCTGTTCTATTCCAAGGTCCCTTCCAGCTATATTCTATTCTATTCTATTCTATTCTATTCTATTCTATTCTATTCTATTCTATTCTATTCTATTCTATTCTATTCTATTCTATCCTATTCTATTCTAACAGTACTGAAAAACTGACTTAGAATCAGTCCTTCCACTACCAATCACTGCAACAGCCACACAATCAAAACTTGGGACACTTGGCAACCGGCACGTGTTTACGAAGGCTGCAGTGTCGCAGGAACTTCCAATTGCCACTTGTGACCTTCCCAGGAGGCTTCCAATAAGCCCATTAAGCTGGATTTGCTTAGAGACCATGTGATTCACTTAATAGCTGCAGTCATTCACTTAAGAGCTGTGGCAAAAAAAAGTCATAGAATCAGCGGAGACTCGTGTAACATCCATCTTGCTTAGCAGTGGAAACTCTAGACGTAAGTCGAGTCTACCTGCCCTGGATAGATCTCATTGAGGTGCGCAAAAGAGAAGGCACCTCATTTCAATCTTCCAGGGTGTAGACAAACAACCCACATTCTCCCATGTGGAGAACCAGCCCCATCGACACACACAACGTCTGGATACCAAAACGCTACTCTCTCTCCTTCCGATGAGGTGATTAGTTTCCACCCGCAGTGGTTCTGAAAGATTGATATTCTTTAACGACAGCCAGAAGGCATGACTAATTGGATGATAGGAAATGATGTAAAATAAATAAAACATCGTGGGGCCTTCGTTAGGCAGCCTGATCCCCATGCTCTGGTTTTTATCTGAAGTTATTTTGAGCACTTCGGGTTACATTTTTGCCTTCCGAACATCAATCGGTTTTCGGCGGAGCTCACAAGTCAAACTACGCAGCCATCAGGCCCGCTTAGGAGACAGAATCGCCGAGTTGTAAACTAGACTAGAAAATCAGGAAGGTGGGGGGAATCATTCAGAAGATGAACAGGGCAAATTCTTTGTGTTGTTGTGTGTTGGTTCACGACAACGCTCGCCCGCACACCGCTAGACGCACCCAAGAACGTTGGAAGCAGTTCCGTTGGGATGCTTTTGATCACCCTCCCTAGAGCCCAAATTTGGCGCCGAGCGACGACTACTAAAGAATTACAAAGTGTGTAAGATGTTATGACAAGTGCCTCAACTTGAATGGCAATTAGTAATGTCAAAAAGTAATCACTGATTTGTAAGCTAGACTCCAAAATCGGGGAGATGGGGTAATTCTTCAGAAGGTGAACAGGGGAACTTCTTTGTGTGTTGTTGCCAAGAACACAACATAGATATGTGGAGCTGAGCCCAACTTGAATACCAAATACCAACAAACAAAGGGCAGCCTTTGGAGTGAACAGGTATGGCTTGGAGACCAGACATGAAAGATCAGTTCCACACGTGAAGGTCCAATTCAACTGATTTATTGCTACCGTGACTTCTCAAAAACTAAGACCGGGTCTTATATTAATTTTTGATCCAAAAGATACATTAGGGCTTATTTATTTATAAGCCTCACTGGAGAAAAGCCTAATGCTGGGAAAGATGGAGGGCAAGAGAAGAAGGGGACGACAGAGAATGAGGTGGCTGGACGGAGTCACTGAAGCAGGAGGCGTGAGCTTAAATGGACTCCAGAAGATGGTAGAGGACAGGAAGACCTGGAGGAACGTTGTCCATGGGGTCGCGATGGGTCGGACACGACTTCACAACTAACAACAACAACATTTATTATTATTTTTTCAGGTACAACAATCTACCTTTATTCAAATAAATAATGTAAATAATATCATTTATTTATATTTAATTATAGATTAACCTTGTTGTTTTATCATTCAATACGTCCGTTGTGTGTTGCGACGGATATACTAGCGTGTTCCCTTGAAAATAAGACCCAACTGGAAAATAAGCCCTAGCGTGATTTTGCAGGATGCTCGCAATATAAGCCTCACCCCCAAAATAAGCCCCAGTTAAGATCGTCAGCTAGACGGATGCATTTAGTACCGTATTTCCCCCCAAAATAAGACGTAACGGGAAAATAAGCCCTGATGCGTCTTTTGGAGCAAAAATTAATATAAGACCTGGTCTTATTTTGGGGGACACATGGTAAATGTGTCCGTCTGGCTGACAATCTTAACTAACTTATTTTTGGGGTGGGGCTTATATTACGAGCATCCTGAAAAAATCGTGCAATGACTTATTTTCCGGCTGGGTCTTATTTTTGGGGGGGGGGGAAATACGGTAAAAACCTATGCACAGGAATCTTCTCAACCTGCTAAGAGCTAGATAAGAGTCCAGGAAATTCAAGGGAGGGGGGGCTTAGTCTGCTTGGGGGTATGTAGGGATTCTAGGCTGATCCCTCTTTTAACGCTGCCCCCCCCCAGTCCTGCCACTCCTTCTCCTACAGCTACCACCTCTATTCAAGCGTCAACAAATCCCCCGTGGAAAGTTTCCAACAGGTAACCCTACAATGGAGGAGAGAAGCCCAGATTTGCATCTTCCGGGCTGGATCTTGAGTTTCCTCAAGTCAACAATTCCAGAATCCTTTATGTTACGAGTGTGATGGATTATGTCCACCAAGGGGGAGGTGGCATGATGGACTAGAGGCAAGAAGAAGGGAATCACCTTCCAAGGAGGGAGGGTGAAACAAGAGACAGCACAATCCGGAGCAGGTTGGGAAGCAGAGGAAGAGTCTTAAGAGAGACGGTCCCTCGAATCTCCCAAGGTATGTCCCTTAAAGTGAGAAGAGTGAAAGTTTAGTCTGGCAAGATTCTGTCTGCAGGGTGTGAGCAAGACCTGAACTTTGGCTGGATTGTTCGGTGTTGTTCTTGAGCTGGGCCTGACCACAAGGCTCAAAAGCCTTCTTCTTGAACCACATCCCCACATCCAATGCAGCTCTTTCCCCTCTCTAGTTGAATCAGTCTGCATTCCTGGGCCTGCTTCCATTTTATTTTATTTTATTTTTAATCCATCCTCTTATTACACGGTCCTGCTGAAAATTGCGCCTCTATTTTCTCGGGGCCATGCTCAAGTGAAAGATAATTTACTTGTGCAATGCCTTCCAAAGAAGAAGGAGGAGAGAGAGAGAGAGAAAGAGAGAGCTCATAACCAATGGGAAAGTAATGCTTGCATTTATTTAATGAGTTGGCCAAGGTGCGTTGGTGAGTGTCCCATCTTCCATTGTACAATCTTTTATTCTGTTGTCGGCATGTCTTCCTGATTTTATTTCTTTCAAGATCTCAAGAAAGGCACACACACACACACACACACACACACAGAGAGAGAGAGAGAGAGAGAGAGAGAGAGAGAGAGAGAGAGAGAGAGAGAGAAACCCCTCTGCCTTTCCAGTTTGGGCTGCCAAGAAGCTTCAGAGCGACAAAAAGTTTTCATTAACGAAGAAGTACACCACCATCGGTGCCTCCTGCCTGGTTTGATCGAAATACCACCAAAAGAAATTGGAAAGAAATCCCCAAGCAGGGTTAGGGAACGGAGAAGAAAACCAGAAGCCTCTTTCAGCAATGCTTCTAGCGTGGACATTTGGAAGGAAGGATTCCCACCTGAGATCTTCCTTTAGAATTTCACTCAAGATGGGAAACTGCTGAATCGGGATGATAGACAAACCCTTGAGACACACAACACCTTGCTGACCTCATCCCAAAAGTATGGGCCCTACTTCTCCTGTGCTTCAGCAAGATTATTTTCAACATGGCATCAATCTCTCCTAGGTTCCCTTTCCTCGCTAGTCACCTCCGGTGAAACTGGCATAATCCAAGCTTGTCCGCCCTCGGTTCATGAAGGTTTCAGAAATATGTGTGTTCAACAGAAAGCCTGAAGGGCTGGTAGACAATGGCAGCCAGCCAAAAACTCAAATTGCCTTGAGCCAAAGGAAGGTTGGCTGCATTATTAATACAGAGGCATTAAAATCCAGCAGGGATTCTTTAATAGCTGGAGCTACATATATTATCTCTATGGTTTACCTCAATGGTTTTCAGAGATATTTTCAAGGAACTCTAATTACATCCGATTTCAGGTTGGGGGTCTAATCGGGAATACAAATAATCCCACTAGCTTTATAACGTAACTCCGTAATTCCCGTAAGCTGTTCCTAGGAAATGAAGTTGGGATGTTCTTCCAGGTCCTCCTTACTATCCAAATGAAGCCAACGCCATAAACACATCTCCAAACAAGAAAGGGGAAAGACGGTCCACCCATCTGTCCAGCTGCTTATTCATCTATCTGTCTGTCCACCAGTCACCCATCCATTTGTCCATCTTCTATCTGACCATCAGTGGTCAGTCTGTCTGCCCATCAGCTTGCCCATCTGTCTGTCCGTTTGCCCGTCCATCCATCTACTTTTCCACCCACCCCTTCATCCATTTGTCCATCCAGCTGAAGGCCACACCTCCTAAAGTTGACGAGGTTGAGAAACACCAACAGCATGGGGCAATCTAGGTGTCCAATTGCTGAATTTCCAAAACTGAAGCAAAAATAAAAAACAAACAAACCAAAAGTTGATCTTGGGAAGTTCTCCTTCGGTCATGGGAAAATTGGGTAGAATGTCAAGTTTAGAAGATGGCAAGAATCGCCTTGTCCCAAATTTTGCTAGTCAGAATATGGGTTGTCTACCAAGCTGGGCTGAGCAAAAGATTCAGTTTACAAGTTCAATTCCACAGCAGTCCGATCAAGTCGCTTTCAAATCAATCCACATATAAGCTCCCCTTGGCAGTTTAAAGCCGATGTTTCAAAACGGAGATAGAATCCTGATTTGAACTCAGAGCTTCCAGGTGATACCTGGCCACCCAGCCAGCTTTCATGCTTAAGGTGGAACTAGAATTCACGGTCTCCTAGTGATTGGCGCAAAGTCACCCAGCTGTGACTTTCATCACTAAGACGGGACTAGAACTCACAGTCGCCTGGTGATTGGCCCAAAGTCACCCAGCTGGATTTCATGACTAAGGTGGGACTAGAACTCACAGTCGCCTGGTGATTGGCCCAAAGTCACCCAGCTGTGGCTTTGATCACTAAGGCAAGACTAGAACTCACAATCTGCTGGTGATTGGTCCAAAGTCCCCCAGCTGGATTTCATGACTAAGGTGGGACTAGAACTCACAGTCGCCTGGTGATTGGCCCAAAGTCACCCAGCTGTGGCTTTCATCACTAAGGCGGGACTAGAACTCACAATCTGCTGGTGATTGGCCCAAAGTCACCCAGCCGGCTTTCATGACTAAGGCGGGACTAGAACTCACAGTCGCCTGGTTTCTAGGCCAGCACCTTAACCACCACACCGAACAATTTCTAACTTTGCAAAGCTGGAAAGCTGATGCCAGTGTATACACAGGCACACATACACAAAAGGCGAATATCTCTTCAGTTCAAAGACACCCAGTGATATTTTTTTAGTTGCTTAACACCCAGCAGGGGAACACTAGACAAAGACCTGTGAATACACATTTGTTAAA
>NW_015389405.1:40472-47956 GCF_001527695.2 Protobothrops mucrosquamatus
TAGGCCAGCACCTTAACCACCACACCGAACAATTTCTAACTTTGCAAAGCTGGAAAGCTGATGCCAGTGTATACACAGGCACACATACACAAAAGGCGAATATCTCTTCAGTTCAAAGACACCCAGTGATATTTTTTTAGTTGCTTAACACCCAGCAGGGGAACACTAGACAAAGACCTGTGAATACACATTTGTTAAAGAAGCCCTTTCACCCCACCTGGAGAAAGAAAAACATCGTTTCTTAATCCAGATACATTAAATACCTCAAACTGGCATTACGATAGCCTGTCAGTTTGCTAAGAAAATGTTGACACTCGTTGGAAAATGGGTTTGATGGCCCTTATAGAAAACAGAAGCCCAACAGCCCCTGGCAGCAAGGAAAAGCTTTATCCTTTACTGAGGACTAGTAGCATGCACAATTCATTCTGCAGCATTGTCTCTCTCCACCCAGGTGCTCCCTCCAGCAAATATATATATATACACATGTCCATTCTTATATATAGTTCCATTCCTTCTAACATCATCCTCTTATCACAACAATCTTATGAGGTAGGTTAACCGATAGAGACTAGCCAAGATCATCTGATTAGCCCCCACATTCAGAGGGGCACTGGACTCCATGGAGGGCAGGACTAAACTTGGCACCAAGAACCAGCCAGAATGTTTCAGAAAATCTGGTTTTTCTCATCCAAATAATGTACGGAAACGCCTACAGCAAAGTCACCAACAGTAAGAGAGTTGGAAGGGACCTTGGAGGTCATCTAGGCTCTCGCAGGAGACCTATACTATTTCTGATAAATGGCTATCCAGTCTCTTCTTGTTAAAAGCCTCCAGTGATGGAGCACCCACAACTTCTGGAGGCAAGCAGTTCCACTGGTTAATTGTTCTCACTGTCAGGAAATTTCGTCTTAGTTTTAGGTTGCTTCTCTCCTTGGTTAGTTTCCATCTGTTGCTTCTTGTCCTGCCCTCTAGTGCTTTGGAGAATAGTTTGACCCCCTCTTCTTGGTGGCAGCCCCTCAAATATTGGAGCACTGCTATCATGTCCCCCCTAGTCCTTCTTTTCTCTAGACTGGCCATACCCAAATCCTGCAACTGTTCTTCATATGTTTTAGTCTCCAGGCCTTTCTCACTATCAGGAAATTCCTCCTAAGTTCTAGGTTGCTTCTCTCCTTGATTAGTTTCCATCCATTGCTTCCTTCCTTCCTTCCTTCCTTCCTTCCTTCCTTCCTTCCGTCCTCCCTCCCTCCCTCCCTCCCTCCCTCCCTCCTTAGTTCCAGGTTGCTTCTCTCCTTGATGAGTTTCCATCCATTGCTTCTTGTCCTGCCTTCTGGTGCTTTGGGGAATAGCTTGACTCCCTCTTCTTTGGGGCAGCCCCTGAGATATTGGAAGACTGCTATCATGTCCCCCTTCATCCTTCTTTTCATTAAACTAGATGTACACAATTCCTGCTATCATTCTTTGTATGTTTTAGCTTCTAGGCACCTAATCATTTTTGCTGGTCTTCTCTGAACTCTTTCCAAAGTCTCAAATCAATCTATCATCTATCTGTCTGTCTGTCTATCTATCTGTCTATCATTTAACGTCTCTCTCCATCCATATCATTATCTATCTATCTATCTATCTATCTATCTATCTATCTATCTATCTATCTATCTATCTATCTATCTATCTATCTATCTATCTATCTATCTATCATTTAACATCTCTCTCCATCCACAAGCTTTCGGCCCCAAAAGTTAATACTTTTTTCTTGCCAAGCCCGAATTTTTCAGCAGGAGGCGAGACTTGATATTCAAATCCCAACAGTGAGAAAAAAGCAAATAAAATAAATGGGGAGGGATCTTGACCCCTGAAGCAGTAATTTAGAAAGCGCAGGTAAAATCCTCAGCTTACGTTCATATAGTGACCGTTCAGAGTTACAACCGGCTTGATGAAAGCGCCTTATGACAGTTTTTCACACTTAACGACTGTTGAAGCGTCCTGACAGTCAAAATTCAGAGGCTCGGGAACTGACTCATACTTATGACCGTCGGTGTGTCCCATGGTCACGTGATCCCTTTTTGCAACTTGATGACAAGCAACATCAACGGGGGACGCCGGGTTCGTTTAACAACCGTCTTGCTAGCTTAACAACTGGAATGATTAGCTTGACAACTGTGGCAAGGAAAGTCATAAAAAACGGGGCAAAACTCACTTAAGAAATGTTTCACTTAAGCACAGAAATGTTGGACTCAGCTGTGGCTGTAAGTTGAGGACTACCTGTAAATCCACTCTGCTTTGCTCCACATAAATCTCTCTGTAAAAGAAGCCAAAACCTAAAGAAGCAATCTGTCTGTCTATCTATCATCTATCTGTCTGTCTGTCTGTCTGTCTGTCTGTCTGTCTGTCTGTCTGTCTGTCTATCTATCATTGTCTATTTATCTATCTATCATCTGTCTATCTATCCATCTATCCATCTATCATCTATCTGTCAATCTATTTATCATCTATCTATCTATCCATCTATCCGTCAATCTGTCAATCTATCTATCATCTATCTATCTATCTATCTGTTAATCTGTCAATCTATTTATCATCTATCCATCTATCTATCTATCTGTCTATCTGTCTATCCGTCAATCCATCAATCTATCTATCCGTCTATCCGTCAATCCGTCAATCCGTCAATCCATCTATCCGTCTATCGGTCCATCCATCCATCTGTCTGTCTATCTGTCTATCCGTCAATCCGTCAATCTATCTTTCCGTCTATCCGTCTATCTGTCAATCCGTCTATCCATCTATCCGTCCATCCGTTCATCCATCTATCTCTCATGTCTCTATCTATCTATCTATCTATCTATCTATCTATCTATCTATCTATCTATCTATCTATCCGTCCATCCATCCATCCATCCATCCATCCATCCATCCATCCATCCATCCATCCATCCATCCATCTATCCATCTATCTATCTATCTATCGATCTATCTATCTATCGATCTATCGATCTATTTATTTTTGCCTTACCTTTGGAGAGCACCACAGCCAGGCTGAAGAGCAGAAGCCAAAGAAACCGGATGATCTGACTCAGCCAAAGGATCCCCATAGCGGGTTGCAGAGAAGTTAAAGCTTTGCCCCGAGAACTTTACAATGAGGACTAGCCACCTGTCCGGGCCTTTTTCCCCCTTCATCCCAGGGGGGGAAAGGAGAGAGAGATGTCATCTGCTGGTCGACCAAAAACAAACGTGTATTTTTCTTGCTCCAAGTTTGATTTTCAGGGCTCTCTCCTGGGGCACTTTCCAAGAAAAAGAAAAAGAAAAAAAAATTCAAAATACAGGAGCTTCTCCGCTACCTACGTACGGCTTATACAGTATTCGGGGGAAAAAATCAGCCAAGGTTTCCAAGGTAGAGTCGATCCGAAGCGAAGTCGGGAAGAAGCAACCCGAAGCTTGCAAGGGACGGAGCTGGGAGGCAGGGACGAGGAGACGAGGAAGGCAAAAGGGGACCGGCAGAGCGCCGGCCATGCCCGCCGCCAAGCCAGGATGGGGCGCAAACAGCGGTCACTTTCAGAGGCCGAGATAGGCAGCTCGCAAAAAAACCATCACCAAAAACAGATCTTTGACGACTTTCCAAATTTGCGCCTTCTTTTTTCTCTCTCCTCACCTCAACCCCCGGAGGGGATGGCTGGGAAGCTGGGGGGGGAAGAGGGGGGCAAGCAAGTCTCCTTCTTAGGGAGAAGGGGGAGGAACGTGAGAAGCGCTCAAGTTTGCCCACCCGAGGCAAAGAAGCCGCCACGGGAAACGATGCGCAAAGAGATGGAGAGAGCGCGCGAGCGAAGGAAGAAGAAGGCAGCCTGGCGCGCCACGGACTAGAATTCCTTTTTGGAGAGAGAGAGGGAGAGAAAAAAGCCAGCCAGCTCGAAGGAACCGCGGGCTCCTGCTCCTCCAGCGCCGAGAGGGAGGGGAGAAGAGGCAGGAAGGGGGGTGCAGAAGAAGTGGGGGAGGCGGGAGGGTCCCCGAGATGGAAACGTCCCGCTTTTCGGCGGCGCCGCCGCCGCCGCCCGCCTGGCTGGCAAAGCTGGAACGCGCCTGGCAGAGGCTGGTCTGGCTGCGAGTCGCCGCCTCCTCTCCCTGGCGCGACGCCCCCTTTGCAGGGCAAGAAACTCAAGTTCTCGTCTGAACCTGGAATATATATATATATATATGGGAGGGGGAGGAGTGGACAAAGCTGGACCCCCTCCCCAAGTTAACTGATGGAATGGATCCCGGTTAGGAACGAGCTGGAAGGGGGGGAGCCGAAGTCACCCCCAGAAGGGGGTCGAGGGGTCCCTTTCCCGTCTCCCCACCCCCCAACTGCTTTCGGACCCCCCCCCCTTCGCGGACAGTTAACCTCCCGACCCAGTCCGGCTGCGGGGGTCAGCAAGAGAGGGGTGGCGAGGCGGCGGGCAAAGGAAAGCGCCGCGCGCGGGGTCCCGCCTCGCCCAGACTTCAAAAGAAGGCCGACGGGGAGGGGTGGGGTTCCCAGTAGAGCTCCGCCCTCTTCTCTCCCCCCCCCTCCCCAGGCTCCGCCTCCGAGGGATTCCCCGGAGTTGGGGAAGGTAAAGAGGAGGGGGGGGTGGCTGCAGGGGAAGGGAGGGTCCAGCAGCTCCCGCAGGGCAGGGAGAATCGGAGCTTGGAACGGGCTGAGCCCCCTTTTGTCCGACCCCTGGGAAAACTGCAGGGGAGGGGTAGGGGGAAGAGGAGGGGAGGGGCTGCGCCTTGCACCCCGGCCCGCTGCTAAACCCCCTCCCGCTCCCGCGGTTGCAAAAGGGATGCTCCAGCTTCGACGCGTAAGAGAAAAAGAAAGAGAAAGAAAGAAAAATCACATTTTTCAAGTGACTCTCCGTTTTTACGCTTTTGGTAGCCTGGAGAAAAGCGGGTTTGCAACAACCTGCAACCTGGGCGTTGGGGGGGGGACTGGGACTGCAGCCCGCAATCCGACGGGTCGAGCCGCAGCCTCCGAGCGGATAGAGAGAGAGAGAGAGAGAGACCTCCGCGGAAGAGCCGCTTCCTCGCCTTCGTTGCTGAAGCCCGAAGGCTTCAAGCCGGGAAGAAAGTGACGGAGGCCAACATCGCCTGAGGGTTTAAGGATTAAGCGGCTGATCTATGCCTGGAATTGGCAGACTTGGTTTTGTTTTGTTTCGTTTTTCCCTACTCAAACCTAGTTGATTACTTTGCTGGGGGGGAGGAGAGTCTTTTGTACAGCAAAGAAACATAGCAAAAACAGGAGCAATCAGAAAGCAGGATGAGAACTCATTAAGCTCACCACGCTCGAAAAGATTAAACAACCGGGAAACGGGGAGCATCCTACACCAAGCCGAATCCCAAAAAAACGCCCCACTCAGGAATTCCTGGAAGCCTGACATTCAGACCAATTGACCATCAACAGACCCGTAGAGGTAAACCACGTTTATACGCCATTTGAAAGAGACTATAAAAAGCTAAGAGGGAGACGGAGAGACCAGAATGCATCTTCTCCGGCAAACAACGCTCAGATTTTACATCAATAGAACTGAGTTTAAACTTACTAGAACTAAGGAGGAATTTCCTGACAGTGAGAACAGTTAACCAGTGGAACGGCTTGCCACCAGAAGTTGTGGCTGCTCCATCGCTGGAGGTTTTTAAGAAGAGATTGGACAGCCATTTGCTTGAAATGGTCTAGGGCAGACATGCCAAACACAAGGCCCGGGGGCCGGATGCGGCCCGCGAAGTGGTTTCATGTGGCCCACGAAGCCATCCTGGAAACAGTGAGGGAACGGCCCCCGCTGCCTTGGCCCTGGCCCAGGCCAGCCGGGAGCCAATGTACAATTTTGTGGTGGCCATCTATGCTGAAATGCATTCAGTCTTAGCTCCATAAGCCCCCCCCCCCGCATGGCCTGAGAGGAACAGTGAGGCTCCTCCAGTGGACCATGCCTTGGCACTTGCCCCGGTCCCACCCCCTTCGGCCAGAGACCCTCAGATCTGTCCCACTCCTGCCCAGGCCCCCACAGGCACCCTTGACCCAAATTATTATTATTATTATTATTTATTAAATTTATATACCGCCCTATCTCCCTTGCGGGACTCAGGGCGGTGAACAGGCAATACTAAAAACCACGAATAAATAAATAGTTTCTGTTTTAAAATCGAATTGAATAATAGGCCTGTTCTAAAAACACACCCATACAAAACCCCCCACTGAAACACAATCCAAACTACGCCAGGNATAATCAAACTACGCCAGGCCGGCCGCACGGAATAGATGGGCCTTCAGGGCTCGGCGAAAAAGGCGCAGGTCCGCAACTGTACGTAGGTCGGGGGGTAGGTCATTCCAGAGGGCAGGAGCTGCCACAGAGAAGGCTCTCCCCCTGGGGGTCGCCAGCCGGCATTGTCTGGCCGACGGCACTCTAAGGAGGCCCTCTCTGCGGGAGCGGACTGGTCGAAGGGAGGTGTTTGGTAGGAGGCGGTCTTGCAAATATGTAGAGCTGGCCACACCCACCCAGTAGGCCACACCCACTCCATCCCCGCCCACCCAGTAGGCCGCACCCACCCTGGCCACACACCCACCCGTCCCCCTGAGGTCAACCGCAATGCTGATGCGGCCCTCAGTGAAATTGAGTTTGACACCCCTGGTCTAGGGTCTCCTGCTTGAGCAGGGGGGGTGGACTAGAAGACCTCCAAGGTCCCTTCCAACATTGTTATTCTGTTCTACGAGAAGGTAGAATTGGGTTATCTGGTCCTGTTTCCTGACTGGTCTGCCTGGTAAGGTTGACTTTAATCTTGCAAATCAGGAAGGTTCACTTCTGTTCCTCAAACCTTCGCTCCTTCCCTAAGTTGAGACATCTATTACACACACACACCAGTCCAGAAGCAATTAGGAAGATTGTCCCCACTTTCCAGGCAGAATCAAGCCCAGATCCAAAGGCTGCAGAAACCCATTTAAGTCATTAACCAGCTGGGGAGGAAAATGTCAATGCCAAGATAAAAGCAATTAGGGTGGGTGGATAGCACTAAACCAGGCATAGGGGGATCTCCAAAGAAGTTTTCTACTATTCCTTTAATTGGCTGGTATAGGATTAAATAAGAGGAAATTGTCTGTGCCCTGAGATTTCACCCCATTTTACTACAAATGCTTGGATGCTCAGCGAGGTCTTTCGTTTAAGTTAACAAAGCAGGCTACCTTGCCTGGATTTAGCTTTTCTTGAACCAATCGTTTTCCCCGGTTGTCAAATTTCCTTTGATGCAGGAAGAGGAGGAGGAGGAAGAGAAGGGAGGAAGAGGAGAGACGAGAGAAGAGGAGAAGGAAGAAGAGGAAGAGGAAGAAGAAGACGAAGAGGGGGAGAGGTAGGGGGAGAGGAGGGGAAGGAGGAGGAGGAGGAGGAGAAGAGGGGGAGGAGGAGGAGAAGAAGGAGGAGGAGGAGGAGGAGAAGAGGAGGAGGAGGAGGAGGAGGAGGAGAAGAAGAAGAAGAAGAAGAAGAAGAAGA
>NW_015389405.1:49264-59145 GCF_001527695.2 Protobothrops mucrosquamatus
CAGAGAGAGAGAGAGAGAAATAAACAGACAGAGAGAGAGTCAGAAAGAGAAGAGACAGAGAGAGACAGAGAAAGAGAGACACACAGCAGAGACAGAGAGAAGAGATGGACACACAGAGACAGAGACAGAGAGACACACAGAGACAGAGAGAAGAGACAGACACAGAAAGAGTCAGAGAGAGAGGGAAATAGACATACAGAGAGAGAAAAGATAGAGAGAGGAGAGAGAAATAAACAGAGAGAAAGAATCAGAGACAGAGAGAGAAGAACACACAGAGAGTTAGAGAGACACAGAGCAGAGACAGAGACAGAGAGACACAGAGAGACAGAGAGAAGAGACAGACACAGAAAGAGAGAGAGAGAGAGGGAAATAGACAGACATACAGAGAGAGTCAGAGAGAGAAGAGACAGAGATAGAGAGAGAGGAGAGAGAAATAAACAAAGAATCAGAGAGAGAGAAGAGACACACAGAGAGTTAGAGAGACAGAGACACAGAGCAGAGACAGAGACAGAGAGAGACACAGAGACAGAGAGAAGAGATAGACACAGAAAGAGAGAGAGAGAGAAATAAACAGACATACACAGAGAGAGAAAGAGACAGAGAAAGAGAGACAGAGCAGAGACAGAGAGAGAAGAGATGGACACACAGAGAGACAGAGACAGACAGAAGAGACAGACACAGAAAGAGAGTCAGAGAGAGAAAGAAATACAGACATACAGAGAAAGAGTCAGAGAGAAGAGACAGAGAGAGAGGAGAGAGAAATAGACACAGAGAAAGAATGAGAGAGAGAGAGAGAGAGAGAGAGAGAGAGAGAGAGAGAGAGAGAGAGAGAACATAAACTAGTCCTTTCTGAAAGGTGATTGCATTCCTACAGGTAGAGGGGAATTAACAGAATCCGATCAGGCTCACTTTCCAAAAAGGCAAGCGGAGGCTTGGAGAACCCATTGAAAAGTTGCCTTTTCAGAAGGGTGCGAATCACACCTCTGTTGGATTTCAGCCGGGAAGTTGAATTGAAAAAATAGCTGGCTCAGCCTTTGCTCACCCGGTACCGCCGCTGCTTTGGTGAGAAGAAACTTTAATGGGTTTTCTTTCAAAGGAGGATCCAAAATTCTCATCAACACGGGCCATCCTTGCTTCGTGACAACGGGGGCCAAGCAAATGGGTCACTAAAAAGAGAAAAAAAATCACATGACTGTGCCCAACTTGAGAAGTCACTGTCTTGATTGTGTGTCATGAAGTCATTGTCAACTCTTAGCAACTATATAGGTGGATTTTCTCCATGGTGAGAAACCTGTTCCTAACATGGCCTTTCAGATCAGGGGTCTTCAAACGTGGCCCTTTTATGACTTGTGGACTTCAACTCCCAGAATTCCTCGTGCCTGGCTGAGGAATTCTGGGAGTTGAAGTCCACAAGTCATAAAAGGGCCACGTTTGAAGACCTCTGCTTTAGATCTTCCAATGGGGGCATCCATCACCGCTATAACTAAGTCTATCCAATGGTGCAGGTTGGGCAGGGGGCTGGACTAGATGATCTACAAGGTCCCTTCCAACTCTCTAATTCTAATTATAATTCTAATAATTCTAATTCGTTCTCAGCATCTGAGCCTTCTCTACAGAGCTGGGTCTTCGTATACTATGTCTAAGGTAGGATGGTTTGAGCTTTTCATTTGTGTCTCAGGTGCGAACTCTGCCTGATGCGTTCCAACCGTTTGTTTTGTTGAATTGTCCAAGGCCACCTTAGGAATCTTCAACACCAAAGTTCAACGGTGTCGGCATCCTGCTTCTTCGAAGTCCAGTTTTCACTTTACCTCTGCTTGCATAACTGCGATCTTGGTAGATTTCCCAAGGCCTAAAAACACGGCTTGGCGTAGTCACACATATTGCCAACATTGTTAAACGGCAGGGCAAAAAACCCCACAATATCCAAAGTCTTCCCGATGGATGGTAGAGTTTTAGCGCCCTCTAGCGTGGCGTTTTCCCCCCTTCCTTTTCCTCCACAGGGCACCTAGATTGAACTAACAAGTTGACGTGGTTCAATTCAAACTTTAGATTCAGTCGGGAAATCGATGGGATAGATCTGGATTCTTGAATCAATTTGGGCTTGCAAAACAATCCACTGGGACTTTCAAAATGATCCGCGGGAATTGTTTTTTGCATGTGGGGGAAAAAAGGTTGTCCACTCGCCAATTTTTAACAATCAATTTGGAGAACCGCAGAATAATGGCTTAGAATAACGTGTGATATTGGCCTTCCTTCCTTCCTTTCTTCCTTCCCTCTATTCCTTCCTTCCTTCCTTCTTTCTTTCCTTCCTTCCTGTCCCTCCTTCTGTTTCTTCTTTCCTCCTTCCCTCTATTCCTTCCTTTCCCTCTCTCCCTGTCTATTTCTTCTTTCCTCTCCCTCCCTCCCGCTATTCCTCTCCCTCTATTCCTTCCCTCTATTCCTTCCTTCCTTCCTTCCTTCCTTCCTTCCTTCCTTCCTTCCTTCCTGTCCCTCCTTCTTTTCTTCTTTCCTCCCTCCCTCTATTCCTTCCTTCCCCTTCCCCTGTCTATTTCTTCTTTCCTCTCCCTCCCTCCCTCTATTCCTTCCTTCCTTCTCTCCCTCTATTCCTTTCTTCCTTCCTTCCTTTCCTCTCTCTATTCCTTCCTTCCTTGCTCCTCCTATTTCTTCTTTCCTCCCTCCCTCTATTCCTTCCTTTCCCTCTCCCTGTCTATTTCTTCTTTCCTCTCCCTCCCTCCCTCCCTCCCGCTATTCATTCCTTCCTTCCTTCCTTCCCTCCCTCCCCAACTCCCTCCTGCTATTCCTTCCTTCCTTCCTTCCTTCCTTCCTTCCTTCCTTCCTTCCTTCCCTCCCTCCCTAACTCCCTCCCTACAACTCCATACACATTTCTCTTCTGCAGGCTCAAAGAACGGCCAGGGGCTTATGGAAATTGTGGTCCAAAACCTCTTGGAATGAGCCAACTTCATGAGCTATGACCCTTTCAGGCTAGACGTCTTCTAACGTGATCTCTGCTATTGAATTTTTTTTTTTAATTGTTCGCTCCTTGAGCCAAGATTGTGGCTCCCCTCCTCGATTTTCATACTCTGTCAACAGTACGTAGACAGATCTAGGCTATGTGGATAGAGACGCAGCCAGCCCAATGCCTCTGAATTCCTCTTCTCTGCAGGAAACGGGAGACAGGCGTTTGTTTATTTTACATTTTAATATCATCGGAATACTAAATCCACCCTGCCTGACAGAACAGGCGAGCTGAACATCTCCCGAATTTTACACAGCCGTTTTTCTAAGTAAAATCTGAATATCAAGTGCCTGTTTCCCACCCCCACCCCCCATCATGATCCCGTTTTTATTTCCTATTTGATCTGGATAAGCCTACGGCAGAAAGAATATTCCGAGAATATCTTCCTAAGAGTGTCCGAGTGTCCATATTTGCAAGGGACGTTATGCGGGGAAGACAATCCGATTTAATACTTTTGCTTTCTTTTGTCACACGGGTAATCCTCCGCCACAACGGAGCCCAACATTTCCGTTGCCAAGTGAAACATTTATTCAATGGGTTTTGCCCCATTTTACGACTTTCCTTGCCACCGTCGTGTAAGTGAATCAATGCAGTTGTTAAAACGGTTGTAAAGTGAATCTGGCTTCCCCCATTGATTTTGCTTGTCAGGTCACAGCAGGGGATCATGTAGGACACGGCAAACCGTCGTAAGTACATGCCAGTTGCCAAGCCTCTGAATTTTGATCGCGTGACCACAGGGACGCTGCCACAATGGTGTGAGTGTGAAAAAAGTGTCCTGAGCACTTTTTTCAGCCCTGCTGGAACTTCAAGCAGTCACTAAACACCAAATGGTTGTAAGTCGAGGACTGCCTGTGTGTGAAACTGCCTTGCAGTAAATCAGTTTCAACTGGAGGTGAGTTGATCACGGATTAGAAATTGATAAATTCCTTAGATTGAGCAGTGGTTGCAAACTACGCTTCCAAGTTTGCACAAAGAGCAAAGAGACAAAGTAGTAGTGTCCTCAGCACTCAGTTCCTGAGTTTCCTCTTTGGGTCTACATGAATTTTAACACCAGCTTCTTTCTTACAGCAATGCCAAGCTTTCTTTCATCACCCGTTGCATCAATACGCCCACCAAGCGGTTTCTTTCCTACATGTCCTCTGCGCGCTTTGACTAGATCGGTCTGACCTTGGCTTCAACAAAGAGTTAGCCCAAGGGTGGGAAGAAGGATTTGCAAGTCTCCGTTACGGTAGGGATGTGAGCTTATGTTACTATTATTAGGAGTTGATATCAGTTGAACGAGTGGCTAGTAAAACCGCAGAATGAAACGTATTGCATTACTGGGGGGAAGAAGGGACAAGGAAGAAAGGAGGAGGAGGAGGAGGAGGAGGAGGGAAAGGGGGAGGAGGAGGAGGAGGACGAGAAGAAGAAGAAGAAGAAGAAGAAGAAGAAGAATTCAGTAGGACAAAGAAGGAGCAGATGAAGTTGTGTTTCCTACAGTTGCAGATTTTTGTATATGGGCATTGATTGAAGAGGTCAACTAACAAGCGATATGCAATATAGAAGAGGAGGAGGAGGAGGGGAAGAGGAAGAGGAGGAGGTGAGGGAAGAGGAGGAGAAGGAGGGAGAGGAGGAGGAAAAGGAGGAGGAAGGCGAGGAGAGGAGGGGGAGAGGAGGAAGTGGGAAGAGGAGGGGGAGGGGGAGAGGAGGAGGAGGAAGAACTAAACTATAGCAAGTTGAAAGAAATTCTTCATTTATTGGGCCCCTTGGCCAATATAAAATCAGGCACCACTCACTTAACAACCACCCAGGAAACACCGTCCCCTATTGCGATCGCAAGCCGAGGACCCCCTGTACCGATGTTCAGAGGCTAAACCTGCAGCTATCGTGCACGATACATCTCTGACTGCGAAGATCGGGCGAAGCAATTGTGCGTTTTTGTGGCGCCCAAAGCCACTCGAGCTGTTTCAAGGCTTAGCGCAGGGGTCTTCAAACTTGGCCCTTTTAGGACTTGTGGACTTCAACTCCCAGAATTCCTCAGCCAGGCACGCATGCCTGGCTGAGGAATTGTGGGAGTTGAAGTCCACAAGTCCTAAAAGGGCCAAGTTTGAAGACCCCTGGCGTAGTGGCAACTGAATGACAAGGTCCAGACGGAGGGTGTCCAATGCTATCCCGCACACAGCGTGCGCGTTTGGCTGTACGCACCAGTGTCTTTTGCATCTAACAAACACGGCAAAAACACAATCCTGCACCTTCTTTTACACAGAGACGTGCGGACAACGGGGAACTAAACGGGTCTCAGAAATTATGAGTTTCTCTCTTCTCTTTTTTTTTTGGTTGTTTTGTTTTTTTGCTTTTCAAGAAATATTCGAAACTGCAGCCTGAAGATGCTTCCATTCCAATTAAGGCCAGCCAGCCCATTATTGGCACAAGCTCTATTTCAAAGAATAATTTATGGCCCTGCTAAAGAAAGTCCAATCTCAGGAATTCAATTGGTCATCCACCTCGCCAGGAAGAAAATCTTGCTTAAGAAAGCAGTTTAACCTTTAACCATTTTGGGGGGGGGAAGAGATATATAGTCCTTCTGTGCAGAATTATATTGATATTAGGCCATGTTGCCTTCCTATTTTTTTTCTCTCTCTCTCTGTCTCTCGTTCTACTTTCTCCTGACTCTGACTTTTCATTTCAGTTTAAACGTCTGCCAAGTCTATTACCGGCATATTAAGGAACAATGGGTTTTAAATTAAATATGTTTTCATTCCGGTTGTCTCTGCACTTCACACCTCGGGAGGACCGAAGGAAACATCTAGAAAATTAACTGAGGAGGATAAGAAAATGCATTGCTTCTGAGGATACCAACCATCCGGTATCATAGAATCCTAAAATCCTAGAGTCATAGGGCAGGAAAGGACCATGGAGGTCTTCTAGTCCAGCCCCCTGCTCAAGCAGGAGACCCTGTACCATTCCAGACAAGTGGCTGTCCTGTCTCTTCTTAAAAACCTCCAGTGATGGAGCACCCACAACTTCTGGAGGCAAGTTATTCCATTGATTAATTGTTCTAACTGTCAGGAAATCACCTTGTGGTATCCCATCCGTGTACAAACCAATCTTAGCTTTTGGAGGTCGGCTAAGGTGACCTCAGCTGCTGAGGCTTCATAACACATCAGGCCAAACCGTCTCCAGGCAAAGTTTTTACTTGGTCCCATCATCCACCCACCTCCCACCCCATTTTGCCAGCTTGAGAATTATTCCTTGTACAAATCTGGCCAGTGTTGGCTTGGTTGAGTCTGACAATCGCTCCCAATGGCGCAGGCCAAAACATTTGTGCTCGCTGCTGGTCGGGGGAAAGATATGCTTGGAAATAGAGATGGGTGGGGGAAGAGAAAGGGAGGAGAGGGAGAGAGAGAGAGAAAGCGCTAAAGAAAGAGAGAAAGAGATGAGAGAAAAAGAGAAGGAGAGAAAGAAAGAGAAACAGAGAGGGGGAAGGGGAGAGAATGAGAAAGAGAGAAAAGGGGAAAGAAAAAATAGAAAAGGGAGAGAATGAGAAAGGAAAAGAGCGAGAGTGAAAAAGAGATTGAAATAGGAAAAAGAATCAAAGAGAGAGAAAGTGATAGAGAAAAAAGAGAAAGGGAGAGAATGAGAAAGAGAAAAAGAAAGGCTGATAGGGAGAAAAAGAGGAAGAGAGAGAAGAAAAAAGAGAAAAGAGAAAGAGAAGAGAGATTAATAGGGAGAAAAAGAGAAAGAAAGAGAAAGCGAAATAGAGAAAGTGAGAGAGAAACAAAGAGAAAAGAGAAAGGGAGAGAATGAGAAAAAGAAACTGATAGAGAAAAAAGAGAGGAAAAAGAGAAAAGAGAGAGAGAGAGAGATGCACTTTTAGGGCAGACTGAATCCTGATCAACGTATCAATGAATGATGGGCCCATCATTCAAATTAGCCAAAGACAAACCATTGGCTCCAATCCAGTTGTCAAAAGAATAGAGTAGAGTAGAGTAGAGTAGAGTAGAGTAGAGTAGAGTAGAGTAGAGTAGAGTAGAGTAGAGTAGAGTAGAGTAGAGAGGGGAGTGGAGTGGAGTAGAGTAGAGTAGAGTGTAGAGTAGTGTAGAGTATAGAGTGTAGAGTAGAGTAGAGTAGAGTAGAGTAGAGTAGAGTAGAGTAGAGTAGAGTAGAGTAGAGTAGAGTAGAGTAGAGTAGAGTAGAGCAGAGCTGGAAGGGACCTTGGAGGTCTTCTAGTCCAGCCCCCTGCTCAAGCAGGAGAACCTATACCATTCCAGACAGCTGGCTGTCCAGTCTCTCATTAAAAACATCCAGTGATGGAGCATCCACAACTTCTGGAGGCCAGCCGTTCCACTGATTAATTGTCCTCACTGTCAGGAAACAGGCCGGTGGAGAAGTGGAGTGGGGGCGTGGGGGGGGAGAGAAATGAGCCACAGCCGTGGCTTTCTTTCTTTTTCAGCCGGCTCTTCGCTCCTAATCCCAATGAATAAAACATGTATTTCCTTGCTGGATGATGCGCCCGGTGGCTTAAAATAGCTGCGAAGAGAGGGCGCATCCCCTGTTTTCCCACGGAGAGACTGTTGGAGGACTCGGGACTGGGGTGAAAGGTTAGCCCCCCCCTCCCTGTCCCCCAATGTTTGGGGTTTTCCCTCTGGGCTTGTTGGTTTTCCTTGGGGGGGGGGAGAAATGTAGGTGGGTGGGCTCTGAGAAGGCCCCTTCAACAGGAAGACGAATTGATGGTTCCACGTCCTTCCCTCTGGGCCGTCCCTGTTGCACCCGGGATTCAAAGTCTCTTGACTCTGTTGCGCACGATATATTAATATATATCTTTTTTTTTTCCCTGAAAGGAAGAGCTGCGGAGCTGATTTCAATTAAATCGCATTTAGAATCGCTTCTCTTCCGTGACTCTCTTGCTCCTTAATGCTTCGAGACGCTGGGTTTTCTCCCGGCTGACGGTGCACCAGGTCCCCCTGGCGCTTAAACCCGGGCATTTTCCTAAATCTTAATTTCTTACAGGTTGCCCTCGACTTACAGCTGTTCGGTTAGGGACCGTCTGAAGTTACAACGGCACTGAGAACAAAAAAGGGACTTATTTTATTTTATTTATTTATTTATTTATTTTGATTTATATCCCGCCCTTCTCCCAACGGGACTCAGGGCGGCTCAGGGCGGTCCTTGCGCTTACAACTTTCCCAGCGTCTCCCTGGTCACGTGATCCAATTCCGGGAACTGGGCAACTTGTGTGTATTTATGACGGTTGCGGCCGCCCGGGGTCACGTGGTCGCCATTGATGACCTTTCCCGCTCGCCCCCAAGGAGTGACGTCAGTGGAGAAGCTGGATTTGTTTAAGGACTGTTGGAGTCACTGAACAAGGGCAGGAATTTGCATAGCAACCATGCCGGAGTCATAAAATCTGGAGGAGGAAGAGGGGGAGCAGGAGAGAGGGAGAGAAGAAGGGAGAGAGGAAGGAAGGGAGGGAGGGAGGGAAGGAAGGAAGGAAGGAAGGAAGGAAGGAAGGAAGAGAGGGAGGGAGGGAGGGAGGGAGGGAGGGAGGGAAGGAGGGAGGGAGGGAAGGAGGAAGGAAGGAAGGAAGGAAGGAAGGACAGACAGGTTGGGGAAAAGGAAGGGAAATGGGAAGGGAGGAAGGGAGGGAGAGAGGGAGGGAAAGACAGGTTGGGAAAAGAAGGAAAATGGGAAGGAAAGGAGGGAGGGAGGGAGGGAGGGAGGAAGAAAGGGGAGAAGAAGAGGAAGGAGGAGAAGGAGGAGGAAGAGGAGGAGCAGGAGAAAGGGAGAGAAGGGAGAGGAAAGAAAGAAAGAAAAAGAAAGAAGGAAGGAAGGAGAGGTTGGGGAAAAGGAAGGGAAATGGGAAGGGAGGGGGAGAGAGGGAGGGAAAGACAGGTTGGGAAAAGAAGGAAAATGGGAAGGAAGAGGGAGGGAGGGAGGAAGGAAGGAAGGAAGGAAGGAAGGGGAGGAAAGGAAGGAGGAGAATTTTTTAATGGAGGAAAAGGAGGAGGAAGAGGAGGAGCAGAAGAAAGGGAGAGAGGGGAGAGGAAAGAAGGAAAGAAAAAGAAAGAAGGAAGGAAGGAGAGATAAGTTGGGGAAAAGGAAGAGAAATGGGAAGAGAGGGAGGGAAAGACAGGTTGGGAAAAAGAAGGAAGGAAAATGGGAGGGAGGGAAGGAGGAAGGAAGGGAAGAAGAGGAAGGAGAATTTTTTTAATGGAGGAGGATGAAGGGAGAGAAGAAGGGAGGGAGGAAGAGGAGGAGGAGGAAGAGGAGGAGGACTGTGTCAGGCCAAAAGGCTTAACCCTCCATGGAGGTGCTTCATGGACCTCCCTAGATAAATCCATCTGGATCCCAACTGCCTCCAAGACTGACTTTTGACGAGGGCTGACTCCTCTCCAGATGGTGCTGAGGTTTGGGGCTCTCTCTCTCTCTCTCTCTCTCTCTCTCTCTCTCTCTCTCTCTCTCTCTCTCTCTCTCTCTCTCTCTCTCTCTTTGCCCTAATTAGCAGAAAATGTCCTCTGCCTGATGACGGAACCCCATCAAGGCAGCATCTGGGCTGATGTCACGTTATCTGTCTTCTTTTGCTCGGTGTCTTGATGGCCCAGAAATCCTCGCTGGCCTTATTGCTGTTGGGAAGACAGGACTCACGCGCAGGTGCCGGCCTTCAGACGGCTGCCTCTTTGGCATGAAAGGCAGAGCAAACATGGGGGGACACCGGCCCAGCCACGAGGCCTCCGTTGGCCTTCAAGGGACGCTTTGGCGAGGAGCTCTGACATTTTTTTCCGCCGTCGTCTTGGGTTAAATATTGTTTATCTCCTCAGTTCCGTTCAGAGGAGGGAAGGACAAGCTCTCCAGATCAAAGGACACACACACACACACACACACACAC
>NW_015389405.1:59730-96312 GCF_001527695.2 Protobothrops mucrosquamatus
GGGAGGGAGGAAAGGAAAGAAGGGAGGGAGGGAGGGAGAAAAGGGAGATGAGATGAAGAAAGGAAGGAAGGAAAAGAAAGTGAAGAGAATAGAAACCTTTGGAGGAAGTGGCTAATTGGAATTTAAAAATTAGAATTTAATTCGAAGGAAAAATAGCTTTTCTTTTCTTCGTTTCAGGAATGCTGGCTGACAAATAACAATGGCGGAAAAGCAGATTTTCATATACAGTTCTGAAAACCAGCATTTGCACATGGTCAAACGTGGACGCCATAATGCCCTCTAACGCGGTGGCATACCTAAAATTAGCGCACGGCTAGCCCCTTTGCCAAAGGGGTCTGCACGCATCATCATCATTATTCATTGTTCATTTCTAGTTGATGAATTTATCAGGAGCCAAGTAGTCTGGCCTGCTTCATAATAATTCCAACATACAAGAAGAGAAAGTCAATATTGGACAAAACAAACCAATCAGTGGTTGATTGGATATTCTAAATGGACCTTATCAATGTACATTAAGATGACCTGGATTTGTGCAGCGAGTTTAAATGCATTTGCTGCACTGTGCGCCAGCTTGTGTCTGAAAAGAGAGGGAGAAAAGGGAGAATTGCAAGGTAATTTATGGAATGGCCAATGAGTCACCTTCTTGGTTGTTCAAATGAGCTGTGCTGTGTGCTGGTTATCTCTGGAAACAAAGCCAGGAGGACAGTAGGAAACAAATTCCTGGATTACAAATCTGAAACTTTCAATGAAATAGACCAGTGTTCCTCCATCTCAACAACTTTAAGAAGGGTGGACTTCAACTCCCAGAATTTCAAATCCAGCATGCTGAAGTCTAGTACAAATTGCCACGAATGATGTCCTTTGGGTCATTTGTTCTATGATGATGTCAGGACCCCCCCATAGGGTCACTGCCTCCCTTCACCGCCTCCTCTGCAGATGACCATGGTCTGCTCCTTAACTTGGCCGAGGAGTGTTACCTGTCTCTTCTTTCACCATCGATGTCTGCTCGATTGCCACGTGAGTCCTTCAAGGATTGAAGGATCCTCCCCATCCTTCAAATGTCATCTCCCTTGGAGATAGCATGGTCTTCTCCTTGGCTTGGCAGGATAACACTTGATCAACATCTTTTTGAGGGCAACATCTCCCCATCCTTCAAATAACTGCTCCCCTGGAGATGCTACTGTCTTCTCCCTAGCATGGTGGGATAATGCTTGATCAATATCTGGTTGACTGCAGCATCTGCCTATCCTTCAGGTGACATCTTCCCTGGAGATTCTATGGTCTTCTCCTTAACCTAGTAGGATAACGCTTGATCAACATCTGCTTGACTGCAGCATCTGCCTATCCTTCAGGTGACACCTTCCCTGGAGATTCAATGGTCTTCTCCTTAACTAGTAGGATAACACTTGATCAACATCTGCTTGATTGTAGCATCTGCCTATCCTTCAGGTGACACCTTCCCTGGAGATTCCATGGTCTTCTCCTTAACCTAGTAGGATAACACTTGATCAACATCTGCTCGACTGCAGCATCTGCCTATCCTTCAGGTGACACCTTCCCTGGAGATTCTATGGTCTTCTCCTTAACTTGGGTAGGATAATGCTTGATCAACTTCTGCTTGACTGCAACATCCTCCCATCAAAACGCAAGGCATAGATCTCCAATTAACATCTAGCGATCTGTTTTCTATTCTAGACCATTTGCTCTTTGCTCCAACCTGTTGATCACCCTCTTCTTACTCCAGGCATCCATCCGCCAAAACAGGAGAAAAAAAATAAACAAAGAGAAGAGGAATAGATAGCCCACCACAATGGGTTCTTAATGAGTTTATCTGCTTTGGTAACTCGAAATTGAGGTCAGTTGGGGACGCCATGCAATTAAAAAACTGTTTTCCAATAGCAGGAATATGAACATTATGGGTTTTGAAGAGGTTCCCAAACAGCTGTCTGCCGCGTCAGGCTGTTTCCGCCACCCCCCTTTCACCAGCAAAGGGAGGCCATCTCCTACCAGAAAGCCAGAGGAGCATTTGAGGGGGGGGGTTTGAGGAAAGGATATTAATGTACTCCCGTATCCCTCTTTGGCTTACTTACACACAATTGAATTACTTCTCTTTTGTAATGTAAAGCAGTTCTCGGGTGCCAGAATTACAAAGTTCCCCTTTGGCTTGGCTGTTTGAGTAAATTACATGATAAGGAGGAAGGTGGAGGGGAGAGAGAGGGGGGGTTGAGAGAAAGAGTGACAGAGAGAGAGATTGAGAGACAGAGAGAGAAAGAAAGAAANACTCAATTATGAATAACCGCAAGTGGGTTGTGAACATTTTAAGGAGTATCGGAGGATTTGAGGCGATTACCTTTAATTATGTCTCTGCAGAGAAGGGAATATTATGCCGGCCACCATAATGAAGCTCGGCGTAAGTCAATATTTTAAGAAAGAAGCTCTTTTCAAAGAACAAAGAGAACTGAAATCAAGGGGGGAAAAAATATCCACCTGGTGAGACAAAATAATTGCATACAAAGCTAGGAACTATTGTGCCTGGGATGGCCGTTGTTTAGAAGTGGTGTTTTTGAGTGGAATGACGAGTCTAGAATATAACGCTGAACAGGAAATGGAATAAATCTGGTTCCTCTCAGCTGGGACCAGTCTCTCAACTTTATTAGCATTCAGGATCTCCCTGGAGCTATTTCTTCTTCTTCTTCTTCTTTTTTTAATAATGCAGACAGATTGTATTAACTGTCACTTCAAATAAATCTAGAGCAATCTCGTTTCATGTAGGGTATGGTCTGCACAATTGCACAACAATCTCTAGATGCATTGGTAAAATGGCCCTGGAAATTGCTATTATTAAGTTGTATTATGGAAAAAAAGAAAGAAAGAAAGAAAGAAAGAAAGAGAGAGAGGGGGGGAAGGAAAGGAGGGAGGGAGGGAGGGAGGGAGGAAGGAATAACATTGGCAATAGCAATAGCACTTAAATTTATATACCGCTTCAGAGTGCTTTACGGCCCTCTCTAAGGGGTTTACAGGATCAGCATTTTGTCCCCAACAATCTGGGTCCTCATTTTGCCGACCTCGGAAGGATGGAAAGCTGAGTCAACCTTGAGCCACTGAGAATCGAACTGCTGGCAGCCAGCAGAAGTACCCTGCAATACTGCATTCTAACCACTGCGAAGAAAGAGAGAAGAAAGAAAGAAAGAAAGAAAGAAAGAAAGAAAGAAAGAGGGAGGGAGGGAGGGAGGGAGGGAGGGTGGGAGGGAAGGAAGGAAGGAAGGAAGGATTGTATTAACTGTTACTTCAAATAAATCTAGAGCAATCTCGTTTCATGTAGGGTACAGTTTGCACAATTGCACAACAATCTCTAGATGCATTGGTAAAATGGAAGGAAGGAAGGAAGGAAGGAAGGAAGGAAGGAAGGAAGGAAGGAAGGAAGGAAGGAAGGAAGGAAGGCATTTTAGTAGACCAAGGGTAGAATGGAAAACAGACAGAAGATATTTTACTAGCAAGAAAATCTTAACTGATACCTGCAGTTTTACTTGGATTTGACCGCCTACCTCAGATCTCTTGGGAGAAATTGCCTTCACTGCAGTTTTTTCTTGAGTAACACTCACCGATGTCAGTTTGATCTGGAAACAAATAAACTACTTTCAAACTGGTTTCCTATTCACGTACCCCTGGGTCCCACAACTCAATTGTACAGTATGCCGAGAGCTGCAGTCTTTGCTGCAGACGTGTGATGGGATTCTCACCCCCTGGAAATGAAAATGGACATGTCCAAAATTTCACAGAGCGAGAGCAGACAAACATCTCCGCGATGGCCAATTTGCATCCTCCCCATTACACCGCAAAGAGTTGGAAAGAAGACCAGAAGCAATTGAGAATCCCCACCTTAACGCCTTCCCTGATAAAACGAGGACCAAAATACATCCATCTCCTTTCCACAATTCTGTAATCTAACGTTGCGGTAGAGCTGCCAACTCTGAATTTTGTGACAATCTGCCTTTGTTCTGCTGAGCGGCTGTTAAGGGCCTGACCTTAATCTTCGAAATGTCCATTTTCATTTGTAAGGACAAAGAATCCCATCACCAGGCCAGGCCAGGCTGATTTCTATCTGTGGTCTGAACTGACGGATCAGACAATCAGGTCTTTCTTTGATCACCAACTCCTCCGTGCCAACAGAGACCCACGTTTTGCTCTTTTCTAGGAAAGAGAAAGAAAGAAAAAGAAAGAAAGAAAGAAAGAAAGAAAGAAAGAGAAATAAAGAAAAAGGAAGGAAGGAAGGAAGGAAAAGAAAGAAAGAAAGAGAAAGAGAGAGAAAGAAAGGAAGGAAGGAAAAGAAGAGAGAGAGAGAGAGAGAGAAAAGAAGGAAGGAAGGAAGGAAGGAAGGAAGGAAGGAAGGAAGGAAGGAAGGAAGGAAGGAAGGAAAAGAAAAGAGAGAGAGAGAGAAAGAAAGAGAAAGGAGGGAAGGGAGAGAGAGAGAGAGAGAGAAAGAAAGGAAGGAAAAGAAAGAGAGAGAGAGAAAGAAAGGAAGGAAGGAAGGAAGGGAAAGAGAGAGAGAGAGAGAGAGAGAAAGAAAGAAAAAAGAAAGAAAGAAAGAAAGAAAGAGAGAGAGAGAGAGAGGGAGGGAGGGAGGGAGGGAGGAAGGAAGGAAGGAAGGAAGGAAAAGAGAGAGAGAAAGAAAGAAAGAAAGAAAGGAAAAGAAAGAGAGAGAGAGAGAGAGAGAGAGAAAGAAAGAAAGAAAGAAAGAAAGAAAGAAAGGCTTGTTTCTTGTAGCTGTCTAATTTCCACCTGACAAGCCAACACAAGGGCCGTGCATTATAGATCAGAAAGTGCCGATCCTTTAGGATTTGAGAACATTTGTTGCAATCGGTTACAGAGGGAAGCGTTAACAGATTGAGCCCAGCCGTGAATTGATTAAAATATTGATACCTGCTCATCACAGCCATGCTAATGAGTGAAGGCATTAAAGAAAAATAAAAAGATGATATGCAATAAGCATTTTCTTCCTCTCCCCACCCACCCCTATTTGGGTCTCCCTTCTCTCTTTTTTGTCCCTTGCCCGGAAGAATAGTTTGAATGACATCTGAAGTGCGGAAAAAATTAACCAACTGGGAATGGGGGGGGGGGGGATTGGGTGTAAAAGTAAAGGAAGAGGCAGGAGGATGATCAGATGGAATCTGAGGTTAAAATATGTGGAGAGAGAGAGGGAGGGAGGGAGGGAAGGAAGGAAGGAAGGAAAGAAGGAAAGAAGGAAAGAAGGAAGGAAGGAAGGGAGGGAGGGAGGGAGGGAGGGAGGGAGGAAGGAAGGAAAGTAGATAGGTTGGGGAAAGAAGGAAAGAAGGAAAGGAGGGAGGAAGGAAGAAAGGAAGGGAGGGAGGGAGGGAGGGAGGGAAGGAGGAAGGAAGGAAGGAAGGAAGGAAGGAAGGAAGGAAGGAAGGAAGGAAGGAAGGAAGGAAGGAAGGAAGGAATTTTAGTAGATCAAGGATAGAATGGATAATTGCCAGAAGGTTAAAATATGGTTTCCCTGTTTCTCACTCCTCTCTTTTTCATTCCTTTTTGCCCTTTTTTCTTTCTTTTCCTTCCTTCCTTCTTCCCTCCTTCCCTCCTTTTCTTTCATCATTATTCCTTTCCTTCCTTTCCTCCCTCCCTCCCTGCTGCCTTCCTCCTTTTCTTTCTTTGTTCCTTCTTCCCTTCTTCTTTCTTTTCCTTCCTTCCTTCCTCCCATCCATCCATCCTTCCACCTTTTATTTTTGTTCCTCCTTTCTTCCTCCTTTTCATCCATCCATCCTTCCTCCTTTTCTTTCTTCGTTATTCCTTTCCTCCTTCCCTCCCCTCCTTCTGCCTTCCTTCCTTCCTTTTTTTCTTTGTTCCTCCTTCCCTTCCTTTCTTTCCTCTCCTACTTTCCTCCCATCCATCTTTCCTCCTTTTCTTTGTTATTCCTTTCCTCCCTCCCTTCTGCCTTCCTCTTTCCTTCCTTCCTTCCTTCCTTCCTTCCTAAATCATAATTTTCTTTAAACAAGGACCCTGCCATCAATAAGGTCAGGAGATGCGTCGTGCATCCTTAGTATTTTGTAACCTTTTCAAAGACAACAAAAACCAACACTAAGCAGGGACAAATCAGAAAACCAGATTGTTTCTTGGTGAATGTAGATATGTAGCGTTCAGCCCCTATTACTATATCAAAAGCCACAATAGTGACGTTTACAAAAACCTGGGAGATTTTTATTCTATTTTAATCTCTTCTTCTTCTTCTTCTTCTTCTTCTTCTTTCTTCTTCTTCTTCTTCTTCTTCTTCTTCTTCTTCTTCTTCTTCTTCTTCTTCTTCTTCTTCTTCTTCTTCTTCTTCTTCTTCTTCTTCTTCTTCTTCTTCTTCTTTTCTTCTTCTTCTTCTTCTTCTTCTTCTTCTTCTTCTTCTTCTTCTCCTACTCCTCCTCCTACTCCTTCTCCTCCTCCTACTCCTACTCCTACTCCTACTCCTTCTCCTGCCCCCCTCCTCCTCCTCCTCCTTTCCAGTTCAGCCACCATCAATATGCATTCCTCTCTTGCCTGTTCTAATATATTGGAATGTCAATATCTCCACAGCCAATAAAAATGCATCAGGTACTTTTCCATTGTAGCCGGCCTCATAAAACCGCACTTCATTTGATAAACAACAGTGATAAAAAAAAAACGGATCAGAGAAGCTGTGCTGAATTCAGAGATTTCTTTCTCTTAAAAAAAAAGTGGCCATAGGAAGAGGGGAAAGGAGGTTTTGATTTAATGGAAGGTTACTAGAAAGTGCTTAGAAGGTAAAAAGGACTATTGTTACCTATTGAATAGGCCTGCTTGGGATCAAACTATCAAAATCTTATGGATTCTTGTCACTCCTTATCAGTCTGTGGGGGGGTGTCAAATTTTGCTCAGTGGGGACCATACTTTATATTTAGAGAACCAGGTTAAGACTGTATGTTTGCTGTCCCTAACTTGATAGTTCTTTCTAAGACACGATGAGGTTATTATTTTTTTAAAGGAAAAATATATTATTGGAATGCTGGTAAGCCAAAACTTCAGAAGCCCATTTTTGCAACCCTTCAGTTAAAAAAAATAAATACAGGAGGACATCCTATACCATTCCAGGCAACTGGCTGTCCAGTCTCTTCTTAAAAACCTCCAGTGTTGGAGCACCCAGAACTTCTGAAGATCTTCTAGTCCACCCCCTGCTCAGGCAGGAAACCCTACACCATTCCAGACAAATGGCTGTCCAGTCTCTTCTTAAAAACTTCCAGTGTTGGAGCATTCACAGCTTCTGGAGGCAGGTTGTTCCACTGGTTAATTGTTCTAATTGTCAGGAAAACTATCCTTAGTTCTAGGTTGCTTCTCTCTTTGATTGGTTTCCATCCGTTGCTTCTTGTCCTGCCTTCAGGGGCTTTGGAGAATAGCTTGAACCCCTCTTCTCTGTGACAAGCTCTCAAGTTTTGGAAGAGTGCTCTCATGTAACCCCTAGGCTAGGGGTCTTCAAACTTGGCCCTTTTATGACTTGTGGACTTCAACTCCCAGAATTCCTCAGCTAGCATGCCTGGCTGAGGAATTCTGGGAGTTAAAGTCCACAAGTCCATAAAAGGGCCAAGTTTGAAGACCCCTGTTCTAGCCCTTCTCTTCATTAGGCTGGACATAGCTGGTTCCCTCAAACGTTCATCATATATAATCCTTCATCAAAGGAGTAACTTGGATCCTTCCACTGGGCAGAGGGCTGGACTTGACAGCCTCTAGCATCCCTTTCAACGCTGCTCTTTTGAAAGTCATGTCACATCCATCATTTCTGCCTCTACCCTAATTCTCTCCCACAGCTGGTCGGCCTGAGTTGCATCGTATTTTGGGTTCTTTCAGCTCTTGACTTGAAAAAAAAAAGCACCCAAATCAAATGCCTTTTCACGGACAAAGAATACATCATTTCCCCTTTCTTTGTCAGGCTTATCTCATCTTGCCACATCATCATCAAAATAATAATAATAATAATATTCCGACGAGGGAGTGTGGGTTGAATAATTGTGGCGCGCAGCTCCACTCCGTCAGCTCCCTTCGCCTCTTGCCAATTTCTTGATTTTTGCTTTTTTAAACCAAGCCATTAGCTGTTTAAAACAACTTTTTGGAAAGGAAAGAATTGCATGGACCAAGTTGCAAACAGCCATCTGAACACGGGAAGGGGGGGGAAATGAGGTCTTTTGAACTGGAATGACCCCAAATAGGAAGGGAAATAGGAAATAGGATCAGTAAGGAAGTATGAATTAGTTTGATACGATGTCAATCATCAACATTCTAAAATATGTGGATGGATGTGAGTCTGTTCTAAGTAATGGGGTTGAGTCTATGAATGGACCACAATTGGCTTCCATCATATAGGGACCATCTATTGACCCCTCCCCATTTATTGACACCCCCCCATCATTTACCACAACTGAGCTCAAAATTTCCATTGCTGAGTGAGACGTTTGTTAAGTGAGATTTGCCCCACTTTGCAATTTTTCTTGCCACAGTTGTTAAGTGAATCACTGCAGATGTTAAATTAGTAGAAGATAGAATAACACCATTGGAAGGGACCTTGGAGGTCTTCTAGTCCAACCCCCTGCTCAAGCAAGAGACCCCCATACAATTTCAGACAAGCAGCTGTCCAGTCTCTTCTTAAAAGCCTCCAGTGATGGAGCACCCACAACTTCTGCATTTCCATTGGTTGATTGCTCTCACAGTTCGGAAATTTCTCCTTAGTTCTAGGCTGCTTCTCTCTTTGATTAGAATAGAAAGAACAGAACAGGATAGAATAAGGAATAGAATAGAATAGAATAGAATAGAATAGAATAGAATAGAATAGAATAGAATAGAATAGAAAATATGGAATGGAATGGAATGGAATGGAATGGAATGGAATGGAATGGAATAGAATAGAATAGAATAGAATAGAATAGAATAGAATAGAATAGAATAGAATAGAATAGAATAAGGAATAGACTAGACTAGACTAGACTAGACTAGACTAGAATAGAATAGAATAGAATAGAATAGAATAGAATGATAGGACAGGACAGGAGCTGGAAGGGACCACTGAGGTCTTCTAGTCCAACCCCCTGCTCAAGCAGGAGACCCTATACCATTTCAGACAAGTGGCTGTCCAGTCTCTTCTTGAAAACCTCCAGTGATGGAAGGCAAGCTATTCCACTGGTTTATTGTCCTCACTGTTAGGAAGTTTCTCCTTAATTCCAGGTTGCTTCTCTCCTTGATTAGTTTCCATCCATTGTTTCTTGTCCTGCCTTCTGGCGCTTTGGGAAAATAAGTTGACCCCCTCTTCTTTGTGGCAGCCCCTCAATTACTGGAACACTGCTATCATGTCCTCCCTAGTTCTTATTTTCTCCAGACTGACCATACCCAGTTCCTGCCACCGTTCTTCTTAATATTTTAGTCTCCAGGCTTTTAATCCTCTTAGTTGCTCTTCTTTGCGCTTTTTCCAAAGCCTCGACATCTTTTTTGTAATGTGGTGACCAAAACTGGATGTAGTATTCCAAGTGTGGCCTTACTAAGGCTTTGTAAAGCGGCACTAATACTTCGCGTGATTTTGATTCTATGCCTCTGTTTATACAACCAAGGATTGTATTCGCTTTTTTTGGCTGCTTCCCGATAAGCCTGCAAGTTGTTGTCGGAATTTCAACTGCAAGCTGCCCTCCGATCTCTTTTTCCCAAAGGCAGGATTTCCCCCTTCAGCTAATTCATGAGTAAAGGTAGTGTACAAGGTCTATGGAAACTACACTGCTGGGTCATTAGCAGAAAAAGTGCTTCTGCTTTGTAACGCACGCCTTACTATGCAAAGACACAGTCCTTTGCTGCCACCTAGTGGCCAGTATTTTTCATTTCTTCTCTTCCTGCCTTCCAATCTGCAAACATACTACAAAGTTCAGGCACTGTGCCAAGCCATGGTTTGCTGAGCCAGCATTGCAAACCACAGGCAGTTCTCGACTTAACCACCATCCATTTAGTGACCCAAGTTGCAACGGCACCGGAAAAAGCAACTTGTGGCCATTTTTCATGCAATTGTTACAGCATCCCTACAGGGTCACGGGATCCAAATTCGGACCCTTTGGCAACTTACATGGTATTTATGACATGTATCTCACTGCCCTGCGGTCATGTGATCGCCATTGGTGACCTTCTCAGCCGACGTCCGACCAGCCAAGTCAATGAGGGAAGCTGGACTCACTTAACGATGCCACAATTCGCGTAAGCACCGCATGATTCGCTTTGCAACAGTGGTTTAAAATAAAAAAATAAAAAAAGAGGCAAAACTCACTTAACAACCAGCCTTGTTTAGCAAGGGAAATTTTGGGCTGGTAAGTGGAGGATTGCCTGAATGGGATTTGAGCTCTCTCTTTTTTTTCTTTTTCTTTTTTTTGCACAGCTGTTCAAGAAAAGTTTTCTTTCATTCGGCCACCAGAGGGCAGTGCAAGCAGGGCATTCAATTAATTTGAAGACATTAAAATCAGGACAGAGGAATTAAAAAGCCTCTTGATGCGGGTGAAGAAGGAGAGTGCAAAAGTTGGCTTGAAACTCAACATTAAGGAAACCAAGATCATGGCATCTGGGCCATTCCTGGCAAATAGATGGGGAAGAAATGGAGGCAGTGACAGATTTTATCTTCCTGGGCTCCAAGATCACCACACATGGGGATTGCAGCCAAGAAATTAGAAGACGCTTGCTCCTGGGGAGGAAAGCTATGGCAAATCTAGACAGCATACTCTAAAGCAGAGACATCACCCTGTCAACAAAAGTGTGTATAGTCAAGGCCATGGTTTTCCCAGTGGCAATGTATGGCTGTGAAAGTTGGACCGTAAGAAAGGCTGAGCGCCAAAGAATGGAGGCCTTTGAACTCTGGTGCTGGAGAAGACTCCTGCGAGTCCCCTGGACTGCAAGGCGATCAAACCGGTCAGTCCTGGAGGAGATCAACCCCAACTGCTCTTTAGAAGGCCAGATCCTGAAGTGGAAACTCAAGTACTTTGGCCACCTAATGAGAAGGAAGGACTCCCTGGAGAAGAGCCTAATGCTGGGAAAGATGGAGGGCAGGAGAAGAAGGGGACGACAGAGAAGGAGGTGGCTGGATGGAGTCACTGAAGCAGGAGGCGTGAGCTTAAAGGGACTCCAGAAGATGGTAGAGGACAGGAAGGCCTGGAGGAACGTTGTCCATGGGGTCGCGATGGGTCGGACACGACTGCGCAACTAACAACAACAACAACAACAAAATCAGGATTCCCATTCAGCCTTGTATAGTAGCTGCCTTGTACAGTTAGTGACCATTCCAAGTTACAACATCACTGGGGGGAAAGGGACTTATGACCATTTCTCACACTTGTGACCGTTGCAGCTTCTCTGTGGTCACGTGATCAAAATTCAGATGCCTGGCAACTGACTCATACTTACGACGTTTGCTGCGTGCCCGGGGTCACGCAATCCCCTTTTATGGCCTTCTGATGAGCAAAATCAACGGGGAAGCCGGATTCACTTAACAACCGGGTTATTAATCGAACAAACCGCAGTGATTCACTTAACGACAGCGGCAGGGAAAGTCGTAAAACGGGGCCAAACTCGCCGAACACATTTTTTTCACTTAGCAACGTAAATTCACTTCAGATTCCTGCTTCTTACTTGGGAGGTCATCATTTTTCAAAATGCTAAAATGCTAAAAAAAGAAACCAAAAAACAAAGCCTAGAACTTAAGAACAGCCAGCCTTCCAAGATTTTATTAGTTTACTTTCTTTGTATCTCACCATTATCCTTTTTACAAATAAATCAAGGAGCGAACGTATCCCACACAACTTCCTCCTATTTGCCCCAACACAACAATCTTGCGAGGTGAGCTGGGCTGAGGGAGAAGGACTGACCCAAAGTCACCCAGCTGATTTTTATACCTAAGCCCGGACTAGAATTCACTGTCACCTGGTGACTTGTCCAAAGTCACCCAGCTGGCTTTCCTGGCTAAAGTGGGACTAGAACTCACCGTCTCCTAGTGATTGGCCCAAAGTCACCAAGCAGGCTTTCATTCCTAAGGCGGGACTAGAACTCACCGTCTCCTAGTGATTGGCCCAAAGCCACCCAGCCTGCTTTCATTCCTAAGGCGGGACTAGAACTCACTGTCTCCTAGTGATTGGCCCAAAGTCAGCCAGCCTGCTTTCATGTCTAAGGTGGGACTAGAACTCCCAGTCTCCTGGTGATTGGCTCAAAGTCACCCAGTTGGCTTTCATGTCTAGGACAGGACTAGAACTCCCAGTCTCCTGGTGATTGGCCCAAAACCACCCAGCCTGCTTTTATTCCTAAGGCGGGACTACAACTCACTGTCTCCTAGTGATTGGCCCAAAGTCAGCCAGCCAGCTTTCATGGCTTAAGTGGGACTAGAACTCACTGTCTCCTGGTGATTGGCCCAAAGTCACCCAGCTATCTTTCATGCCTCAGGCAGGACTGGAACTCACAGTCTCCCCCTTTCTAGCCTGGTGCCTTGACTATCAGATCTGGCTGATCCATGTATCAGCCCTGCAGCCAGCAAGGTTCAATCTTCAGGCAACAGAAACCGGATCTCTTCAGCCTTGTGTCAGAACATCCCTACTCCGGGTGGGGGGTGGGGGGCTGCCCGGGTTGGAAAAGGGGGCTGAGCACCCAGGCGCTGCCTTTCATCCCCCCCATGCACCTGCCTGACCTCAGCCATTCAGAGACGCCCCCCCCCCCTCCGGGATGACACAATTTTGCTCCCTCGCTTTTATCTGGCTTTCCTTGCGCTGGGAGGGGGCGGTGAAACCAGAGATAAGAAGCTGGGAGTTCCAGGTGTTTTTAGGGCCGCTCACGCAAGCCTCCACTTGTCGGAGGCCTGGCGGGTTCCCAGCTGCCCTCCTCCTGCCCAATTTGCATCACACCTTTTTTTTAAAAAATGACACAGCCGAGTTGACACAAAAACTCTTTCTTAGGGAGGACAGGTGCCCCAGCCACCTGAAGTCTGAACCTGGCTGGGAGGCAGAGGAGGGAGGCAGGGAGGGAGGGAGGGAGGGAGGGAGAGAAAGGAAGGAAGGAAGGAAGGAAGGAAGGAAGGAAGGAAGGAAGGAAGGAAGGAAGGAAGGAAGGAAGGAAGGGAAGAGAGATGGGAAAGAGGGAGAGAGGGAGGGAGGGTATGCAATAAGCATTTTCTTCCTCTCCCCATCCACCCACCCCTATTTGGGTCTCCCTCCTCTCTTTTTTTGTCCCTTGCCGTGAAGAATAGTTTGAATGACATCTGAAGTGTGGAAAAATTTAACCAATGGGAGGGGGGTAGAGATTGGGTGTAAAAGTAAAGGAAGAGGCAGGAGGCTGATCAGATGGCATCTGAGGTTAAAATATGTGGAAAGAGAAAGAAAGAGAGAAAGAAAGAAAGAAAGAAAGAAAGAAAGAAAGAAAGAAAGAAAGAAAGAAAGAAAGAAAGAAAGAAAGAAAGAAAGAAAGAAAGAAGGAGGGAGGGAGGGAGGGAGTGAAGGAAGGAAGGAAGGAAAGGAGGGAGGGANCAGCTGGCTTTCCTGGCTAAAGTGGGACTAGAACTCACCGTCTCCTAGTGATTGGCCCAAAGTCACCAAGCAGGCTTTCATTCCTAAGGCGGGACTAGAACTCACCGTCTCCTAGTGATTGGCCCAAAGCCACCCAGCCTGCTTTCATTCCTAAGGCGGGACTAGAACTCACTGTCTCCTAGTGATTGGCCCAAAGTCACCCAGCCTGCTTTCATGTCTAAGGTGGGACTAGAACTCCCAGTCTCCTGGTGATTGGCTCAAAGTCACCCAGTTGGCTTTCATGTCTAGGACAGGACTAGAACTCCCAGTCTCCTGGTGATTGGCCCAAAACCACCCAGCCTGCTTTTATTCCTAAGGCGGGACTACAACTCACTGTCTCCTAGTGATTGGCCCAAAGTCAGCCAGCCAGCTTTCATGTCTAAGGTGGGACTAGAACTCACTGTCTCCTGGTGATTGGCCCAAAGTCACCCAGCTATCTTTCATGCCTCAGGCAGGACTGGAACTCACAGTCTCCCCCTTTCTAGCCTGGTGCCTTGACTATCAGATCTGGCTGATCCATGTATCAGCCCTGCAGCCAGCAAGGTTCAATCTTCAGGCAACGGAAACCGGATCTCTTCAGCCTTGTGTCAGAACATCCCTACTCCGGGTGGGGGGTGGGGGGCTGCCCGGGTTGGAAAAAGGGGGCTGAGCACCCAGGCGCTGCCTTTCATCCCCCCCATGCACCTGCCTGACCTCAGCCATTCAGAGACGCCCCCCCCCCTCAGGGATGACACAATTTTGCTCCCTCGCTTTTATCTGGCTTTCCTTGCGCTGGGAGGGGGCGGTGAAACCAGAGATAAGAAGCTGGGAGTTCCAGGTGTTTTTAGGGCCGCTCACGCAGGCCTCCACTTGTCGGAGGCCTGGCGGGTTCCCAGCTGCCCTCCTCCTGCCCAATTTGCATCACACCTTTTTTTTTCTTTCCAAATGACACAGCCGAGTTGACACAAAAACTCTTTCTTAGGGAGGACAGGTGCCCCAGCCACCTGAAGTTTGAACCTGGCTGGGAGGCAGAGGAAGGAGGGAGGGAGGGAGGGAGAGAGAGAAAGAAGGAAGGAAGGGAGGAAAGAAGGGAGGGAGGGAGGGAGGGAGGGAGAGAAAGGAAGGAAGGAAGGAAGGAAGGAAGGGAGGGAGGGAGGGAGGAAGGAAGGAAGGAAGGAAGGAAGGAAGGAAGGAAGGAAGGAAAGAAGGAAGGAAGGAAGGAAGGAAGGGAAGAGAGATGGGAAAGAGGGAGGGAGGGTATGAAATAAGCATTTTCTTCCTCTCCCCATCCACCCACCCACCTCTATTTGGGTCTCCCTCCTCTCTTTTTTTGTCCCTTGCCCTGAAGAATAGTTTGAATGACATCTGAAGTGAGGAAAAATTTAACCAATGGGGGGGGGGGTAGAGATTGGGTGTAAAAGTAAAGGAAGAGGCAGGAGGCTGATCAGATGGCATCTGAGGTTAAAATATGTGGAAAGAGAAAGAAAGAAAGAAAGAAAGAAAGAAAGAAAGAAAGAAAGAAAGAAAGAAAGAAAGAAAGAAAGAAAGAAAGAAAGAAAGAGAAAGAAAGAAAGAAGGAGGGAGGGAGGGAGTGAAGGAAGGAAGGAAAGGAGGGAGGGAGGGAGGGAGGGAGGGAGGGAGGAAGGAAGGAAGGTAAGAGAAAGGAAAGGAGGGAGGGAGGAAGGAAGGAAGGAATAACATTGGCAATAGCAATAGCACTTAAACTTATATACTGCTTCAGAGTACTTTACGCCCCTCTCTAAGCGGTTTACAGGGTCAGCATTTTGTCCCCAACAATCTGGGTCCTCATTCCAAACAGCGTTGGACTTAGAAAGAAAGAAAGAAAGAAAGAAAGAAAGAAAGAGAGAGAGAGAGAGAGAGAGAGAGAGAGAGAGAGAGAGAGAGAGAGAGAGAGAGAGAGAGAGAGAGAGAGAGAGAGAGAGGGAGGAGGAGGGGGTGCTGCTCCCACTCAGAATTCACTGCTGAATGGTTAAAGGTATGCACCAGGCAAAAATGGAAGGGGAGATGATCGATTACAGCAAGAAAAATGGTAAAGTGTCGTTTAATTTGAAGGCCCCTTAAAGTCAATTAAAAACCTCTTTTCCCTTCTGGCCTCCCCCACTTCATCCTGCCCCCCCCCTTTTGCAACACTACTCCAAAGCTCATTTGCAGGTTCAAATCTGGCCTTTGCTCCCTCTTGGCTGGCTACCTTTTGCACCAGGTCAGTTCAAGGCAAATGGTTCCTTTTAATCTTCCTTACTTGTCAAGTCAAGAAACTAACCCATCTGGTTAGTTTACTCTCCTGGGCAAATGGGTTAATACCTTCCCTCAAATGAAGTGAGTAGCACATTTGGTGAAGGAAACTATTTTTGAAGGGCCTGAGCAAAAGCCTTGATGCGAATAAGCCAGGATAGTCCCTTCCAGACCAGTCGCCCTGTGCGCAAAAGGCCTTTGGGGGGGGGGGTGTCTTGTCCTATCCCTGTTTGCAGAGAGGGGTCTTCCTGCCAACCCCAGGAGACACAACTCACCCTTTGGAGAGGCCACAGGAGCTGAATTTAATCTCTTGAAAGGCCTCCAAAGATGCCTTCTCCAGATTTCGGATGTGGCTATTTTTAATTGCAGTTGTTAAAATGCCTCCGATAAGCCTGACCTTTCCGAAGATCCTGGTGAATGTCAGTTTATTCTTGGACGGCCTACCACTCTTTCTCTCCCCCTCGTTGATAATAGCAAACCCATTCATTCCCATTTCCAGCCTGGTGGCAGCTTTTCTAACTAACCAGCTTGACCCCGGTTTAGATTCTCTGTCCAGGTTGGGTCTGGGAAGGTAGTAAAAGTCTGGCAGTATGTTCAACCAGCTAAGTGGACACCTCCCTCGCTTAGCAACAGAAACTTTGGTCCTTGATTATTAAAAATAAAACTAAATAAACTACTATAACATTTAAACAAGAATAATACTCTAAAATTCATTCAAAAACCAAACGATATTTTTTTAGTTCCATATTTAGACTCAATATAATCAATCCATCTTCTCCAAACCAATATTGTGAATAACCCTTCACATAAGCGGAAATCTTGGCCATTTCTGCTAAATTTGAGACTTTTAAGTGTCCATTCTTCAATAGTAGGTACTGTATGTTATTAGTATGATATTTAATAATCGTATATTTGCTTTAAAAGAGAGTTAACGGAAGTTATAGATTTGTTAGCTTCATCGTTGATTTAACGTTAGTTAGATTATGGTTATTTTATTGTTGATCCTGTGATGGGCTCTGGGAAGCGAGGGGAGATGGAGGGGTGGGTTTGGGGGAGGGGGGATTTATATTGTAAAATTTTATAAAACTTTCAATTAAAAAAAAGAAAGAAAGAAAGAAACTTTGGTCCTAAGTCAAGGACGACGGCCTGTACACAGTCCATCATTGGAGGCCAGCTGTTCCACTGGGTTAATTGTCCTCACTGTCAGGAAGTTTCTCCTTCATTGTAGGCTGGATTCCTCCTGAAGCAGAAACGACCAGATACCAGATGAAGTTCAAAGGAGTTTGGAGATCACACGAGGAGGAGATCAATTTGGACTCTTGTTTCTCAGCCAAATCCCGTCCTTGAGATGCCCCTATTGACTTCCCTCCAGGCTCCCTCTCTAGCCCCCCCCTCCCATCGGTTTGGACAGCTGTTTGGGCCCCCCCCTATAAGCCCAAACTCTGCATTTCACCCCCTCGTTGTTTGCACAGAAAGAGTTTGTTCATTTTGTCGCCTCCTCCGTTTGGCTTCCTGTCGCCTTCTCTTTGATCTGCTTCCTCGGGTTGGTGCAGCCCACGAGGAAGCAACAAATGTTCATTTGGCAGGGATGATAGCTTAGAACAAAACCTTCCCCTGCCCCCCCCCACGGGGAGGCGGTCTTACAAGAATCAGAACTGGACTATACAAGTAGTTCTCAACTTACGACCGCAATCAAGCCCAACAGTTCCATTCCTAAGCAAGACATTAGTCCCTTTTAAGGAGACAAAAACACAGGAAGAACGGCTGCAGGATTTGGGTTTGGCCAGTCCAGAGAAAAGAAGGACTAGGGGGGACATGATAGCAATTTTCCAGTATATTATAATAATAATAATAATAATAATAATAATAATAATAATAATAATAATAATAATAATAATAATAATAATAATAATAATAATAATAGTAAAGTTGGAAGGGACCTTGGAGGTCATCTAGTTCAACCCCCCTGCTCAGGCAGGAAACCCTATACCATTTCGGACAAATGGCTGTCCAGTCTCTTCTTAAAAACTTCCAGTGTTGGAGCATTCACCGCTTCTGGAGGCAGGTTGTTCCACTGGTTAATTGTTCTAACTGTCAGGAAGTTTCTCCTTAGTTCTAGGTTGCTTGAAGGGCTGCCACAAAGAAGAGGGGGTCAATCTGTTTTCCAAAGCCCCTGAAGGCAGGACAAGAAACAATGGATGGAAACTGATCAACCTGGAATTAAGGAGAAACCTCCTAACAGTGAAGACAATTAACCGGTGGAACAGCTTTGCTTTCAGACGTTGTGGATGCTCCATCACTGGAGGTTTTTAAGAAGAGATGGGACGGCCATTTGTCTGAAATGGTATAGGGTTTCCTGCCTGAGCAGGGGGCTGGACTAGAAGACCTCCAAGGTCCCTTCCAACTCTATTCTGATGAACCTATTTTCCAAAGCACCAGAAGGCAGGACAAGAAACAATGGATGGAAACTAACCAAAGAGAGAAGCAACCTGGAATTAAGGAGAAACTTCCTAACAGTGAGGACAATTAACCAGTGGGACAGCTTGCCACCAGAAGTTGTGAATGCTCCAACACTGGAGGTTTTTAAGAAAAGACTGGACAGCCACTTGTCTGAAATGGTATTAGGTCTCCTGCTTGAGCAGGAAGCTGGACTAGAAAACCACCAAGGTCCCTTCCAGCTCTACTCTGTCACTAAGACAGTTGTTAGGTGAATTTTGCCCCATTTTTTTTTTTTTACATTTTATTGCCACAGTTCTTAAGCAAATCACTGCCAGGACCTCAGGAATTGCCTTCCACGGGAAGAGAAGCTGTCACTTTAGGCCAGGTCCATGTATTTGTCCACCTAATAGGAAAACCCCGCTCTCTAGAGCAGGGCTTTTCAACCAGTGGTACGGGTACCACCTGTGGTACATTGGCACCTGGCAGGTGGTACGCGACCATCCTAGAAAAGTGGTAGGGGAGGGGAATGAGCTGAACTGGTGGCAGCACCGCACAAGCCTGAGCGAGAGACGGCTGGAGCTGCAGGGCTGTCAGGGCTTAGTGGAAGCACCAGGATCAGCGCCAGGATGCAGCTGGAGCTCGGTGCTGATCCTGGCGCTTCTGCTGAGCCCAGAAGAAGCGCCGATCATCTGGAATGTTGCAGCATCTCCAGGGTCTTGTGATTTACATTCAGATGCTTGGCAACCGATTCATATTTATGACGGTCACAGTGTCCCAGGGTCATGTGAAGGGACCAAAACCTGCTGCAACCACCCAGCAGACGGGGGGAATAAAAACCAAACATCCCCCACCCCACCCCTGCTGCCAATCCTCAACAGAAATACTCAAACAGTGAAAACCTCGGACAGGAGGAAGAGCACCACCGGGCGGGCAGGCAGGTGTCTTGCTCAACTGTGGCTTGGGGGGCCCTTTTTTCAGTGCCATTGTAACTTCGAACAGTCACTAAGCGAACTGTTGTAAGTCGAGGACTACCTGTACTTCATCACTTTTTTACTTTTTTCTTTTTTTTTTTGGTCATTAGGTTTTTGACACCTTGCTAGGCGACTGGTGGTACTCGGATGTTGCCGTATCCTAAAAGTGGTACAATGGGTGAAAAGGTTGAAAAGCTCTAAGGCTGAAAAAGCTGCGGGAAAAAAGATATTTTCCCAGTAAGACAGGACATAAAATCCTCAAGGCAACACACGTAATGTTGAAAAAGGAGGAGAAAAATAAAACTGGGCTGCAGGCAAGGAGCCCTCCACAACTTAGTTCCTTTGAATTGGCCTATTGAGTTCACACTTGACCTCTGAGCATTTCCAGCTTGATCGAGTTTCAGCTACCTGGGCCAAGATACTTGTCCTCAACGCAGCGTGGAGGCTTTTCCCTCCTCCGAATGGTGAAACTTATCGGCTTCACCCAGGGAGTTGTTAAGTGGCATTTGATGCCTGAGCGATGCCAGATGAAAAGAGCTATTCTCAGCATGCCTGGATAGCGAAGTTAATTTGGAGAAAACAGCGTCCTTTGGAACTAACCTTTCGCGCGGAGTGACTATCCAGGACAGGCTTTGTCCAGCCAGAAGGAAGATCCAAAGAGATCCTTCTTGAAGGTTTGGGAAGAATGGATTTTAGTCGATTTTTGCATCCATCCCTGCTTTTAATTCTCTCTGGAGACCTTACTCTGAATTTTTGGGAATTGCACGAAGGCTCTTGACAGAATGAGCAGAGTTGGAAGGGACCTTGAAGGTCTTCTAGTCCAGCCTCCTGGCTCAAGCAGGAGACCCTATACCAGGGGTAGGCAACCTTGGCTCTTTTATGACTCGTGGACTTCAACTCCCATGCTAGCTCAGGGATTCTGGGAGTTGAAGTCCACGAGTCATAAAAGAGCCAAGGTTGCCTACCCCCTGCCCTATACCATTCTAACAGGCTTAACAAACATTCACAGATCTTTCCTGAAACTCCTGGAGAAGACTCTGGGTGTGCTTGTGGTGTGTTTGTGGTGATGAGAAAGAAAGCAGAGTTGGCATTTAGAACATAGCATAAGAGGATTGGAAGGGACCTTGGAGGTCTTCTAGTCCACCCCCCCCCCCGCTCAAGCAGGAGACCCTATGCCATTCCAGACAAGGGGCTGTCCAGTCTCTTCTTAAAAGCCTCCAATGACTGGACAGCCCCTTGTCTGGAATGATATAGGGTCTCCTGCTTGAGCAGGGGGTTGGACTAGAAGACCTCCAAGGTCCCTTCCAACTATGTCCTATAATTAGCTGGATCACTCAACATAAATTATGATAGATTGCGGGTGCTCCATCACTGGAGGCTTTTGAGAAGAGACCGGACAGCCATTTGCCCAGAATGCTTGAATAGGGGCTGGACTAGAAGACCTCCAAGGTCCCTTCCAACTCTGTTATTCTATGTCCTATAATTAGCTGGATAAATCAACATAAAGTATGATAATTTGCGGGCGCTCCATCCCTGGAGGCTTTTGAGAAGAGACCGGACAGCCATTTGTTCAAAAGGATAGAGGGTCTCTTGCTTGAGTAGGGGTTGGACTAGAAGACCTCTAAGGTCCCTTCCAACGCTGTTATGCTGTTAGCATCGTCAGCCAGGACGAACGCCGATGGGGCAACTGTTTCTCTCCCAGGCAGACCTCAGATTCCCCCAGTCCTGTGTGACCCCAGGCAAGAAGGTTTTGTCAGCCTTGAAGAAATTGATCGTCCTCGCGTTTTTTTAAGAAAAGAGAGATTCCACCAGGTGCAAAAACCAGCCTTGGAGGCCTCTTCCTAAATTGTAACTTGGAAGTGCAGAGCTTCCCTCGAATCAACTGAAGGCCGTACATGACCGCACATGTCAACCAATTCATTTTCTTTTTCTAAAGAAGGCAGCCCAGAGGGATGGGAAAGAAGGGGAAGAGACATTCGCCGGAGAGGGCTGTTTTGAGTTGTGTCCCTCCCTGCTTCTCCCCCTGAACAAGCCACAAATACAACCTGGGTTTTGCTTTCCATGACTCTTAATGCTTAATAAGTACATTAAAGTCTGGAGAAAAGAAGAAATAGGGGGGACATGATAGCAGTCTTCCAGGATTTGAGGGGCTGCCCCAAAGAAGAGGGGGGTCAAATTATTCTCCAAAGCACCAGAGGGCAGGACGAGAAACAATGGATGGAAACTAATCAAGGAGAGAAGCAAGCTGGAATAAAGGAGAAACTTCCTAACAGTGAGGACAATTAACCAGTGGAACAGCTTTGCCTTCAAACCTTGTGGATGCTCCAATGCTGGAGGTTTTTAAGAAGAGACTGGACAGCCATTTGTCTGAAATGATATAGGGTCTCCTGCTTGAGCAGGGGGGTGGGCTAGATAGAAGACCTCTGAGGTCCATTCCAACGTTATGATTCTATACTGAATAAATCCTTGAAAGGTTTTGTAGAATAGATACAGCCTCTAAGATGAGTTAGCTCCTCATTAGGGATGATATGATAGCCATAAGTTGACCCCCCTCTTCTTTGGGGCTGCCCCAAAGAAGAGGGGGGTCAACTTATTCTCCAAAGCACCAGAAGGCAAGAAGAGAAGCAATGGATGGAAACTACTCAAGGAGAAAAGCAACCTGGAACTAAGAAGGAATTTCTTAATAGTGAGAGCAATTAACCAGTGGAACAGCTTGCCACCAGAGGTTGTGGGTGCTCCATCACTGGAGGTTCTCAAGATGAGATTGGACAGTCAACTTGTCTGAAATGGTATAGGGTCTCCTGCTTGAGCAGGGGGCTGGACTAGAAGATCTCCAAGGTCCCTTCCAGCTCAATTCTGATGGAGTGATTGTACTTAATTAATGAAACAGATTGCCATACTTAATTACCATGCTTAATGGCAGGCCTCAACTTATTTCATTTAGTGACCGTTCAAAATTACATGACACTGAAAAAAGGGACTTAGGACCGTTTCTCATGCTTACGACCGTTGCAGCCTCCCTGTGGTCACGTGATCAAACTTCATCCGCTTGGCGACTGCTTCATACTTATGACCGCTGCCGTGTCCCAAGGTCGTGTGACCCCCCTTTTTGTGACTTTCTGATGAGCAAAGTCAATCGGGAAGCCAGATTCACTTAACGGCCAGGTGACTAATTTAACAACTACATTGATTCAGCCAACAGCAATGGCAAGGAAGGTCATAAACTGGGGTAAAACTCACTTAACAAAGGTCTCACTTAGCAAAGAGGGCTCAGTTGTGGTCATATGTTGAGGACTACCTGCTAAGGAAAGGGGTGGTTGCAACAAAACACAAAAATTTTTCCCGGAAAAAGGTCCTCTCACCGGGACCTGCCTCTGAAAAGGTCACCTAGGGCGACCGTGAATTGGGTCTTAAAGGAAAGGAAGATCCCAGACAACAAGGGTGGGGAGGGGTCGAAAAGTGAAAAAAGGAAGAAAAATTAAAGGGAGAGAAGGGGGGGGCCCACCCCCTAATCCTCCAAGTTTTGAAATGCAAAGAGATTTCCAGGCAAAGGAGGGGAGGGAAAATGACATTATTCTCCAACGGGGAGAGATCAAAGGCACTTGGATCAGGAGATTTGCTCACATCCGTTGCCGCCACAAACTTTCTGACATCTGTGGCCGCCCCGCTTGAACTGAACTTCGATAACAGATTCCCGTGCTGGAGCAGTTTAGATAGCAACGCACGGAGCTTGTTTTTCACACTTCTTGGGTCTTTCCCCCCCCCCACCGCCCCATTGCCAATTATCTTAGAACTCAGAAGCAAGAGAAGAGAAGAAGAAAGGAAGGGGAATAAATTGATGGGAGAGGAGGAGGAGGAGGAGAAGGAAGATAGAAGTAAGAATAGAAGAAGAAGAATGAACAGAGAAACAAGAATAAAGGGAGGGGGAGGAGGAGGAAGAGGAGATGGGGAAGTGGGAGGGAAGAGGAGAGGAGAGGAGAGGAGGAGAGGAGAGGAGAGGAGAGGAGACAAGACAAGACAAGACAAGAGAAGAGAAGAGAGGAGAGGAGAGGAGAGGAGGAAACAAGAGAAGAGAAGAGAAGAGAAGAGAAGAGAAGAGAAGAGAAGAGAAGAGAAGAGAAGAGGAGAGGAGGAGACAAGACAAGAGAAGGGAAGAAAAGAGAAGAGAAGAGGAGAGGAGAGGAGAGAAGAGAAGAGAAGAGAAGAGAAGAGAAGAGAAGAGAAGAGAAGAGAAGAGAAGAGAAGAGAAGAGAGGGGAGGGGAGAGGAGAGGAGAGGAGAGGAGAGGAGAGAAAATCTGGAGAAAACTGCAGCAACAAAGACTGCCTTTGATAAACTTCCCAGTCTGTTTGCCCTCTCTAAAGATATATTTATAATATCCAGATATAATACTAAAGCCACAATGATGCCAGCCTGAACCTTCAAAATACCACTGTGCTAAAAATTCAAGTTAGGGTGGGAGAAATGCCAAATCCCTCCCTCCCTCCCTCCCTGGAGCCAAAACCTCATGGCTAGATGGATTCTGGGACAGGCCTTGACCTCCTTTCTCTGGCCAACCTTATAGGGATGTGGTGTGATTGTCCTGGGAAAGAGAACCAGCTAGGAATGGTATTTCCTGGAAGAAGCAAGTCAACCCGCCCGTGCAACTGCATGGAAAATTTTGGGGGACACTCAGCCTGGCACAAAAAACCCTCTCCTTTCCTTTCCTCTCTCCAATGGTTTAAACTTTCCTATTTCCGTGTTTGAAACCTGTGTGTGTGTGTGTGTCTGTGTGTGTGTGTGTGTGTGTGTGTGTGTGTGTGTGTGTGTGACAAGTTCCGACAAAACCCCCCGTAGAGATGGTCCTCCGGTTTCGTAGAAGAGGAGGAGGAGGATCTGCTCTACGATCGGTCAACACCCCCTCTTGTCCTCTTGTAGACATTCGTTCTCCGTCAATTTTTCTCGTTAATGGTTTTCTTAACCCGATACTTTCCCTTGTATTAAAGAAGACAGTGACTATCAACCGCCAGTGAAAAAGTGATAAATTCATCTGGAGAGGGGGAGGGAAAAAAAAAAGAGAGAGAGAAGAGGCTTCTATCATGCAAATGAGATCTTCCCGGGCTTTGAAACTGGGATTCCCCTTGTGGGTGGCATCAAGGCTTCTTTCCTACTTTCTCTTCCTGTCAAAGGCCCTACAAAATATTGCCGGCTTCCAGGCGCTCAAAAGCTCCTTCGTGGAGACGGTGGTCGCAAGAAGGTAGACATCTGAGAGTTGGGGGGGGATACTGGGGAGGAGAGTTGGGATAACCCCCCTATCCCAATCGAGTGGGGAACAGAAACCCCAAATTTTAGATAGCTGGGGAGGAAGGAGAGAGAACTAGGCAAAAAAAAAAAAAAGAGATTAACTGATATATATATATAATCTCAGAGACTGTCCGGCAAAACGCCAGTTTGATGTACTGGTTAAGGTGCTGGCCTAGAAACCAGGAGATGGTGAGTTCTAGTCCTGCCATAGGCATGAAAGCCAGATGGGTGACTTTGGCCCAATTACCAGGAGACGGTGAATTCTAGTCCTGCTTTAGGCATGAAAGTAAGCTGGGTGACTTTGGGCCAGTCACCAGGGAAAGGTGAATTCTAGTCCCACCTTATGCAGGAAAGCCGGCTGAGTGACTTTGGGCCAGTCACCAGGAGTCTGGGAGTTCTAGTCCTGCCTTAGGCATGAAAACCAGATGAGTGACTTTGGACTAATCACCAGGAGTCTGGGAGTTCTAGCCCCATCTTAGCCATGAAAGCCAGATGGGTGACTTTGGGCCAATCACCAGGAGACGGTGAGTTCTAGTCCCGCTTTGGGCATGAAAGTTAGCTGGGTGACTTTGGGCCAATCATCAGGGAACGGTGAATTCTAATCCTGCCTTATGCAGGAAAGCTGGCTGGGTGACTTTGGGCCAGTCATCAGGAGACTGGGAGTTCTAGTCCCGCCTTAGCCATGAAAGCTAAGGGTGACTTTGGGCCGGTCCACCCAACCCATCTTGTTCTGGAGCAAAAGGGAGGAAGGAGGTGTGTCCACTACCTTATTTATAAAACTAATAAAGACAAGATGCAAATAAATAAATAAACACATAGCGGCAGGTATAAGACGCAGGCGTGCACTCAATGGCACAACCAAGTAGCCGGTATTGTGTCCAGGAACATCTGCGCAAACATACGAAGAACGGTTACAGCAACTGGGCATGGCTGGTCTAGTGAAGAGAAGGACCAGGGAAGACATGAGAGCAGTGCTCCAATATTTGAGGGGCTGCCACAGAGAGGAGGGGGGGTCCACCTATTTTCCAAAGCACCTGAAGGCCAGACAAGGAATAACGGATGGAAACTGATCAAGGAGAGATTCAACCTGGAAATAAGGAGAAAATTTCCTGACAGTGAGAACAATCAACCAAGTTGCCTCCAGATGTTCTGGGAGCTTCATCACTGGAGGCTTTCAAGAAGCGACTGGACTGCCATCTGTCTGTAGGGTCTCCTGCCTGGGCAGGGGCTTGGACTGGATGACCTACGTGGTCCCTTCCAACTCTGTTATTCTATTCTAAATGAGAATTAAATCAACTGTTGTAAGTCGACAACTTCCTATATAGATGCACCAGCCTAGAAACTGGGACACCGTAGATGCTATGCTAGCCCAGATGTCCGTGGGTGACCTTGGGCCAGTCCTTCTCTCTAAGCCCTAAGAAGGAGGTAAGGCCCAAAGCCCTTTCAAAGTAGTTGCAGGGACTTGTCCAGCCAGTTGCCAGCCCTGACTTGAAGGCATCAAGGAAATGGTACAGGTTCTCCTGCTTGAGCAGAGGGCTGGACTAGAAGACCTCCAAGGTCCCTTCCAGCTCCATTCTGTTCTTCAATTGGTTTGTGCATTCAATTGGTTTATAGAGCGGAACGTTTATAGCTGCGGAATTAGCATAGCTCCTAATTTATGAATGATCCGAGCGTACTAAATACCTCTTTTTCCCTTTTTTTTTCTCGCAAAAGAATGGAAGACTTTGGTATGTGCTTAACCACCAGGGCCCCCTGCTGAGATCAAAGGCCTGGCCTAACTCAACTGGAAGAAGATGAGCTGCTGTCTCCTGCCTCCTTATTAAAGCTTGCCACCGAGGGGCTTCGGCTTCTCGCCCTCCGCGCGACAGATGGGGAGGGTTGAAATGAGACAATTTGAAGTGTCCTTCTTTCAAGAATCGAGGTAGTTGCCCGCCATGAATCCTGGAGACACCTCTTTTAAGTGGACACCTCCTCAAAGGCCAACAGATGCCCGGCTGTGAATTTCTGAGGTGCTGGAGATGATGCCCTCTTTGTTGGGCCCAACAAATGGCAGGCTGGGGTGGGAGATGAAGGGATACGGGGTCCAGTTGGTGCCTTCTGGAAGGTTGAAAGACCATTGCTCCAGACGGCCTGACGTTGGGTGGTCATGAATAGAGAGGACAGCAAAGGGGAAGAGGGAGGAAGAGGAAGCAGAGCAAGAGAAGGAAGGGGAAGGAGAAGGATGAAATGGGAAGGAGGAAAGGGGGAGGAGAAGAAAGGGTGAATGGCAGAGCAGAAGGATGGATGGGAGAAGGGAAGGAGGAGGGAAAGAATGAAAGGAGAAAGAATGATGAAAGGAAGAGGATGTGGAGAATGTTGGAAGGAAGAGGAGAGGAGGAGGAAGGAGGAAAGGGAGAGGAGAAGGATAGATGGAAGAAGAGAAGGGAAGAGAAGAAGGAGAAGGGAAAGAATGAAAGAAGGAATGATGAAAGGAAGAAGATGTGGAGAATGTTGGAAGGAACAGAGGAGGAGGAGGAGGAGGAAGGATGAAAGGAAAAAGAAGAAGGATACATGGAAGAAGAGGAGAAGAGGAGAAGGGAAGGGAAGAGAAGAAGGAGAAGGGAAAGAATGAAAGAAGAAGGAAGGAGGAAAGAAGAGGATGTGGAGAATGTTAGAAGGAAGAGAGGAGGAGGAGGAGGAGGAAGGATGAAAGGAAAAAGAAGAAGGATACATGGAAGAAGAGGAGTAGAAGGGAAGGGAAGAGAAGAAGGAGAAGGGAAAGAATGAAAGAAGAAGGAACGATGAAAGAAGAGGATGTGGAGAATGTTAGAAGGAAGAGAGGAGGAGGAGGAGGAGGAGGAGGAGGAGGAGGAGGAAGGATGAAAGGGAGAGAAGAAGGATACATGGAAGAAGAGGAGAAGGGAAGAGAAGACGGAGAAGGGAAAGAATGAAAGAAGAAGGAATGATGAAAGAAGAGGATGTGGAGAATGTTAGAAGGAAGAGAGGAGGAGGAGGAGGAAGGATGAAAGGGAGAGAAGAAGGATACATGGAAGAAGAGGAGAAGGGAAGAGAAGACAGAGAAGGGAAAGAATGAAAGAAGAAGGAATGATGAAAGAAAAGAGGATGTGGAGAATGTTGGAAGAAAGAGAGGAGGAGGAGGAGGAAAGATGAAAGGGAGAGAAGAAGATTAGATGGAAGAAGAGAAGAAGAAGAGAAGGGAAGGGAAGAGAAGGAAAAGGAAAAGAATGAAAGGAGAAGGAATGATGAAAGAAAAAAGGATGTGGAGAAAGTTGGAAGGAAGACAGGAGAAGGAGAAGAAGCCAAGATGATTCATGACAGCTACTCACCTCACAATCAAATCAAATTTCCCAGCCAAATTAAACCTATCATTCCAGAGCGTAAATCATCGAAAAATGGTCTTTGGTTACACCAGAAAGATTCTGGAGGAATATACTCAGGGTACAAATTGATCCATCATGCTGTTCCCTTCTGGGGGAAAGCAACACTAGCCACAGTGCGTGCTCAGGAAAGTCAATACTTGCACTTGTGAACATTGATCTCTGCAAGCCCACCCTGCACTGCATCAATAGAAACTTTCAAGCCCCCCCCCCACTCCCATTCTGAAAAATTGCAAAAAACAACAACAACAACACAACCATTTGGGTGCATCCAGGGAAGCTGAAGCCCAAGCCAGGCCCTGCCAGAGCCCTGAGGGGGGGAGGGGTTGCCTAAGAAGAAAAAAGAGAGGGATAGGTGTGTTAGACAGGTGAGTCATACCTGCACCTGCCCAGGTGCTTCTTTTTAAAGCTCCGTGCTGGATCAGGTCCAGATGAAAGGTAAGTCTCCGCACAACTGGTTTCTGGAGTTTGTGCCCATCAAACAGGACCACCTTTATATTGTGAAGAGCCGCCGTCTTGAGAAACAGGAGACTCAAGATCCGAACTCAGTACAGGCAGTCCTCAAACGTACGACCACACCTGAGCCCCAAATTTCTGCGGCCAAGTGATTTTTGCCCCGTTTTACGACGTTTTTTTGGGCACCGTCGTTTAAGTGAATCACTGCAGTTGTTAAGCTAGTGACACGCCTGTTAAGTGAATCTGGCTTCGGTCGCAAAAGGGGATCACGTGACCCCGGGGACGCTGCAACCGTCATAAGTACGAGTCAATTACCAAGCGTCTGAATTTTGATCATGGGGATGCTGCAACGGTCGTAAGTGTGAAAAACGGTCGTAACTGTTACTGTTACAAATGAAAAAAAGGGACTTAGGACTGTTTTTCACACTTATGACCGTTGTAGCATCCCCAGGGTCACGTGATCAAAATTTGGACGTTTGGCAACTGGTTCGTATTTATGACGGTCGCAGTGTCCCGGGGTCATGTGAAGCCAGATTTACTTAACAACCACATTGCTAACTTAACAACTGTAGTGAGTTCACTGAAAAACTGGGCCAAGAAAGATTGTGAAACAGGGCAAAACTCGCTTAACAAATGTCTCGCTTAACGACAAAAATTTTGGGCGCCATTGAAATTCTTGGCTTCCTCATCACTTCCAAAATTAACTACAGAATAGAAGAGTAACTTTATTGTCACTTTGAAGGTACACTAATCGGCGTACGTTAAAATGACATTTCGTTGCACGCAGCCTTCAAAGGGGTCACCACCTCCGACAGACACGACATAAATAGGACAAAAATAAATACAGAATTATGCAGATGCCCACGCGTATTATGTGACCCAGATAATACATATTCACCCCCATGTGTGTGCCATAACATGATGTGCTCCTTCTATATGTTTTGAGCACTATTATCCAGGCACTCTGTGCCATATGCTAAATAAATAAATCAAATGGTCACCACGATGTAAAAAATATGTCGAGACTCTAGAAAGAGTGCAGAGAAGAGCAACAAAGATGATTAGGGGACTGGAGGCTAAAACATACAAGGAACGGTTGCTGGAATTGGGGATGTCTAGTTTAATGAAGAGAAGGACGAGGGGGGACATGATAGCAGTGTTCCAATATCTCAGGGGCTGCCCCAAAGAAGAGGGAGTCAAGCTCTTCTCCAAAGCCCCTGAAGGCAGGACAAGAAGCAACGGATGGAAACTAATCAAGGAGAGAAGCAACCTAGAACTAAGGAGAAACTTCCTGAAAATTAGAACGGTTAACCAGTGGAACAACTTGCCTCCAGAAGTCGTGAATGCTCCAACACTGGAAGTTTTTAAGAAGAGACTGGACAGCTATTTGTCCGAAATGGTGTAGGGTTTCCTGCCTGAGCAGGGGGTTGGACTAGATGACCTCCAAGGTCCCTTCCAACTTTATTATTATTATTATTATTATTATTATTATTATTATTATTATTATTATTATTATTATTATTATTATTATTATTATTATTATTATTATTATTATTATTATTAAGTTGAAATTATCTCCAGCAAGCACTGGAGATAATTCTCTGTTTGAAAACAGCCCAGCCCAAGATTCAATCAGAGAACAGCAGAAATCTTTAACCATCAACAGGTAAAACAAGACAATTTACAGTAGACTCACAAGTTGCCAAGCTTCTGCCTCTGATGATAAGGCTTTTATCTCTAGATGAATTACACAGATTTTTTTTTGTGTGTGTCTCATTTGTATCCCTGTGCAGAAAAATGCACGTTTGGTGAAAAACCTGCTTCCGCTTTTGTCTTTTTCATTTGGGACAATGCAAGTAAGTCTTTCTGTTTTTCTTTTTCGGGGTTTTTTTTTGGGGGGGGGGCAATGGGTACATCTCCCCGTTTTTTTCAACAGGAAAGTATGCAGCTTTGAGTTCCTACCTCTTTCTTTTTCTCACTTGATTTGGAAAGCGTGTCATGAAATTTAAAAAAAAGGAAAAGAAAAAGAAAATGTCTTTTAAACCCACGATGCTCCAAGTTTTGGGACAACCGTTTGTCTGTAATGGTAGAGGGTTTCCTGCCTGTGGAGGGGGTCAGACTAGAAGACCTCCAAGGTCCCTTCCGACTCTGCCATTCTGCATACTGGAAAAGTTCAGAGGAGAAGGATTAGGGGTGACATAATAGCCTTCCAGTACTTGAGGGCTGCCAGAAAGAAGAGTGGGGGGTCAAGCTAACCTCCAAAGCGCCTGAAGGCAGGACAAGAAGCAACGAATGGAAATTAATCAAGGAGAGAAACAACCTGGAATTAAGGAGAAACTTCTGACAGTGAGAACAATCAACCAGTGGAACAGAAGTTGCCTCCAGAGGTTGTGGAGGTTTTTTTTTAAAGAAGATTGGACCACCGTTTCCTTGAAATGGCATAGGGTTTCCTGCTTGAGCAGGGGGTTGGACTAGATGACCTCCAAGGTCCCTTCCAACTCCGTTATTCAGTAGAACGGCTTGCCTCCAAAAGCTGTGGGTCCTCCCACACTGGAGGTTTTTTTAAAAAGAGATTGGACAACTATTTGTCTGAAATGGTAGAGGGCTTCCTGCCTGGGCAGGGGGTCGGACTAGAAGACCTCCAAGGTCCCTTCCAGCTCTGCTGTTCTGTTACGCCTACCCGTCTCTCCTCCCTAGCCAAATTGAGCGATTGTCTCCTTGTAGGACAACAGGAAGGTGTTGAAGCTGCAAAATTAGCAACCCATCCTTTTTATTATCATTTTTTTAAAAGAACATAATTTTTTCTTTTTTTTTCTTTTTTCCCCTTGCAGTGCATCCCATTCTGGACCAGCGGAGAGAAGCAGCCTGCGTCTTTAAATGAGCAGGAAGCCGAATCACGAAATTTTGGGCAGTGAAAAGGCAATCAGGCTGGGAAAGAGATGGAGCTTAATCTAATTTGGTTGGAGGGGGTCCGCCCCGGCGTTGTTTTCGAGACTGTGGGAATGGAAAGATCAGGAAGAGCAAATTCTCCGTCTGCAGCCAGAAACAGCGGGGGGCGTCCCTCCGCCGTCCCTGATCCAAAGGGAGGCTAAGAAAAGGATTAAAAAGGACGCTCAGATGTGCATTTCATACGCTGGCACCCTGGGGGAAGGCAGCCATATTTCAAACTTTGTCCCAGAGAAGGAGAAAGACCGCTTTTTTAAAAAAAAAAAAATTAAAAAAAACCACCCCAAAACAATACAAAATACGGCCAAAAGACAGGAGTGGGTTTGTATGTGGGATGGGAGGGGGGTCACTTTGTTTGCTGGGGGTGGGTTTGAAAAAAAAAAAAGCTGGTTAAAAAAAAAAAAAGAAGGCGTGAGCCATTTTGGGATCTGCTTCTGAAGTTCCACAATGTCCGGGAAAATCTTTTAAAGCTGCAGAAGTTCTTCTGCTCAAAGGTCCCATGTTGGTGGGAAAAAAAGGAAAAACAAAAGAGGGGGGGCCTCATTCCTATTATTATCATCGTATCGCTCATATTAGTACCGTTTTTTAAAGCCTTGGTAAGGCCACACCTGGAATCCTGCATCCAGTTTTGGTCCCCACGTTACAAAAAAGATGTTGAGACTTTGGAAAAAAGTGCAGAGAAGAGCAACTAAGATGAGTAAAGGCCTGGAGACTAAAACATATGAAGAACGGCTGCAGGATTTGGGTTTGGCTAGTCTAGAGAAAAGAAGGACTGGGGGAGACATGACAGCAGTATTCCAGTATCAATACCACTTTACAAGGCCTTGGTAAGGCCACACTTGGAATACTGCATCCAGTTTTGGTCACCACGATGTAAAAAAGATGTCGAGACTCTAGAAAGAGTGCAGAGAAGAGCAACAAAGATGATTAGGGGACTGGAGGCTAAAATATATAAGGGACGGTTGCTGGAATTGGGTATGTCAGGTTTAATGAAGAGAAGGACAAGGGGTGACATAATAGCAGTCTTCCAGTATCTCAGGGGCTGTCCCAAAGAAGAGGGAGTCAAGCTATTCTCCAAAGTGCCTGAAGGCAGGACAAGAAGCAATGGATGGAAACATATCAAGGAGAGAAGCAACCTAGAACTAAGGAGAAACTTCCTGACAATTAGAACAATTAACCAGTGGAACAACCTGCCTCCAGAAGCGGTGAATGCTCCATCACTGGAAATTTTTAAGAAGAGACTGGACAGCCATTTGTCCGAAATGGTATAGGGTTTCCTGCTGAGCAGGGGGTTGGACTAGATGACCTCCAAGGTCTCTTCCAACTCTTCTGTTATTCTGGCAAGTGTCTAATCAAGGAGAGAAGCAACCTGGAATTAAGGAGAAACTTCCCAAGAGCGAGGACAATTAACCACTGCTTCCAGAAGTTGTGGGTGCTCCATCACTGGAGGTTTTTAAGAAGAGACTGGACTGCCACTTAGCCAATGGTATAGGGACTCCTGCTTGAGCAGGGGGCTGGACTAGAAGACCTCCAAGGTCCCTTCCGGCTCTATTCTGATGGATTCCTTTGGGGTTTCTTTCAGCCAAGCCAACTTCCTTGGTGAATCATGTCAGACTGAAGCTGAGCGAAGATGGTAGGTTTGCAATTCAGCTTCGAAGTGCGACCGGCAAGCCCGGAGCTTTTGACGATGGTGACCTCACTCTGCGCCTACCTTTTGGAACAAGGTTGCCTTGAAAAGGGGGTCTGTGGGGGGCGATAATATTAAGGCAGCCCCGGAAGTGGGGAAGGACAGATATAAAGCCAGGTGCATCCTGACCTCCATCGTTTCATTCTGATCCTCAACTAGGAGGAATAGGATGAAGGAAGCTTCAATGGAATTGAGACAATTCTGCCTAGATATTTCGCAAATATTGGGGACTGGGGCAAGGAAGGAAAACCATAATGCGGTGAGTCCTCAACTTACAACTGTCCATTTAGTGACGGTTCAGTTAGAACGGCGCTGGGGAAAAAAGAGAGAGATGTAGGACCATTTTTCACACTTACAACGCTGCAGCATCCCCAGAGTCACGTGATCAAAAATTCAGGGGAGAAGGAAGTAGGAAGGTTGGAGGAGAGAGTGGTGAAGGAAAGAGGAGAGGAAGAAGAGGGAAGTAGGGAAGAAAGAGAAGAAAGAAGGTAGAGAAGGAGGAGTGTGGATGCAGTGAAAGGGGAAATGGGCGAGCAACACCAAAAGTCATGTGTATGTATTTATTTCATTAAAAGTATCTTATATTTAAGAATGATAAAAGAATGTATGTTAACATCTGATAAATATCACGGTATATGTATGGGGGAGAGTTTGGGGAAAAAAATTATTAAACAACAACAAAAAAAAATTCAGACACTTGGCAACCGAGTCATATTTGTGAAGGTCCCCGGGATCACGGGATCTCCTTTTTGTGATTTTTTGACAAGCAAAGACAATGGGGAAACTCGATTCATCTAACAATTGTGTTACTCGCTTCCCAACAGCTGTTGGGAAATGGGGCAAAACTCACTTAACAAAGGTCTCTCTTAGCGACAAAAATGTGGGGCTCAAAAGCAACGATTGGCTTGGATTTAAGGGGGAGGGGACACGATTTAGTGGCTTGGAGAGTACAGAGTGTCACTGTTGCTGCGTGGGAAGTTGAAGGAAGCCCGTTCAAGGTCTTGCGGCAGCATTATCTAGATTTTTGGAGATGATTTTTTTCGGCTTTCCCCTATCTTGTTTTTCCTGCTCACATCTGAAGACGCAGAGGGGAGGTTTCTGGCCTCCCAATTAACCACAAAGGATTTTCAAACCCTTCCTCTCCTCCTGCCTCTGTGAAATATCACGTGGATCAAAGAGTCGGATCCTCTTTTGCCTTAAACACAACCAAATCTGTTATGATCCTTCCAGGGCCGAGTGTACACACCCCAGCCCACATGCCCGGTTGCAAAAAANGGGGGGGGGGAAAGGATCTTTTTAAAGAAATAACATATATAAAATATATTTTCTTCGGCGGCAGAAAAGGCAAGGGCCTTTTTAGTTATTGCTGCTTTTCCAGTGGATGATCTTTCTTTTCTTTTCGATCTTCCTCCCTTCCTTTCCTTCCTTCTTTCTTTCTTTCTTTCTTTCTTTTTCTTTCTTTCTTTCTGTCCTTCTTCCTTTGCTTCTCTTTCTTGCTTTATCTATCCTTCCTTCCTCGCCTCCTTCCTTTCTTTTTTTCTTTCTTGCTTTCTTTTTTTCTTTTGCTGTCTGTCTTTTTTTCTTCTTTCTCCTTTCCTTTTCTTCTTTCTGTCCTTCCTTCCCTCTTCCTTGCTTTCTTTATGCTCTTTCCTTCCTTCTCTTCTCCCTCCCTTCCTTCGCTTCCTTCTCGCTTTCTTTCTGTCCTTCTTCCTTTGCTTCTTTCTTGCTTTCTTTATCCTTCCTTCCTCCCCTCCTTCCTTTCTTTTTCTTTCTTTTCTTTTTCTGTGTCTGTTTTTCCTTTCTTTTTCTTCTTTCTCCTTTTCCCCTTTCCTTTTCTTCTTTCTGTCCTTCCCTCCCTCTTCCTTGCTTCCTTTATGCTTTCTTTCCTTCCTTCTCTTCTCCCTCCCTCCCTTCCTTTGCTTCCTTCTCGCTCTTTCTTGCTTTATCTCCTTCCTTCCTTCCTTCCGTCCGTCCGTCCGTCCGTCTTTTCCCTCCAACCCTCTACTTGAAAGCATCCATGCTACAATGAAAGCTAAGTCAAGAAAGCAGCTGTTTTAATTCCCATCACCACCTTTTTTTAAAAAAAAAAAAAGAAAGAAAGAAAAAGAAAAGAAAGAAAGAAAGTAAAGCAGAGACTAGCAAATTATCCAAAGTGGATGAAAACCCTTCACTTCCACAGGAGAGGTCAGGTCCATTAACAGGCAGGATGTTTCTGAAGTTTACCTGTGACTGTTTTATATTTCACTTCACCCACCCATCCCTCCCAGCCAAGGTGAAGACGAACGGGAACGAGGGGACCTGCCGTATTTTGGAAAAGAAGGGGAACCCTGGAGTTTCACTCCAACTTTTAGAGTTCCTTTAAAAAGTTTATTTCCGATGGCGAGAGAAGCAGAACAACGGAGCGCCCAGGACATTTTTAGCCAAAGGTCACTTGAACCTGAATTTCCCTCTGTATGAATCTTCTTTTTTTCTTTTCTTCCACGACCCCCAGCCGAGTGGCGCATAGAAAGAGCTACAGTGCATACAAATGGTAAGAAAAACAAACTTTGCTTTCAGAGAGAATAGAAATTCTTTATTAATCCACTTTCAGACAGGGCAGCTTTATGCTGAATCAGAGAAAGAGGTCTGAACTCTTTGGAGCGCGTAAATAGATGTGTGTGTCTGTCTGTGTGTCTGTCTGTCTGTCTGTGTAGCTAAGACCTCTATCAATGGCCCAGGAATGCAACCAGCTCCGTTCAAAAAATAAAGATATAAATCACACATACATATACACACCCGCTGCGTGTACACAGGGACTCAGAATCCAGAATCGTACAATTCTGCAAAACTAGGATCTGTTTAGCTGCATTTTTTAAAAAATATTTTTATTGAGTTTTATAAAGGTAATAAAAGGGATATTTAATACAGGCGGTCCTTGATTTAATAACCGCTTGTTTAGGGAGCGTTTAAGGTGACAACAGCACAAGTTAGGGAGAAAGGAGCATGATATGTACTATGTAACATTGAACATATCTTAGTAAGAAAAAGATTATTGAGCAATTAACTAACGTATTAAGATAATATAGAAATTAACTCTGGCTTATTGTTTTTTAAATACATGAACCCAGACAATATGCTGTTTGCTAAAGATTAAGAATGTTATTTTTTTTTTTAAAAAAAAAACCAACCCTAACCCTAACCCTACAGAAATTAATAAAATATATACAAAAAAAGAGAGATTACAACAGTGATCAAATCAGATCAAAAAGTGATCAGTTTTTACCCTTACGACCGTTGCAGCCTCCCCGTGATCACGTGATCAAAATTCGGACGCTTGGCAAACTGGCTCGTATTTATGACGGTCGCCGCGCCCCGGGGACACGTGATCCCTTTCGCGACCTTCTGACAAGTAAATCTATGGGGAAGCCAGATTCACTTAATGAATCTGAGGGTCTGGATGGGGAGGAACAGACTCAGACTCAACCCGTCCAAGACCGAGTGGCTATGGCTTCCAGCGCCTCGGCATAGTCAGCTGATTCCATCGCTGACTATAGGGGGCGAAACTTTGGCCCCCTCAGATCGGGTCCGCAACTTGGGTGTTCTCCTGGATTCACGGTTGACATTGGACGACCAGTTGTCGGCCGT
>NW_015389405.1:98601-100291 GCF_001527695.2 Protobothrops mucrosquamatus
TCTTTCTTTCTTTCTTTCTTTCTTTCTTTCTTTCTTTCTTTCTTTCTTTGGAAATCAAGACATTTCCAAGAGAAACTTCCTTTTTACACGGTGCAGAAATAACGGCTGGCCAGGCTGAATCATGAAGAGGTTTTACAACCTTGTTTTTGGGGTGTTAGAGGCAGTGGCAGAGATGTTGGGTTAGCTGGGAAGAGAGCCGTTTTCTTCGGACTGAAGCCGGAGAGGCCTATATGGTATGAACCCAACCTGCCCTAAAATATCTTAGGTTTGATTCTCCAGAGGTTGCTACAATTTCTAGCCTCCAGAAGTTGACACCTTGTCGTTTGGAAAGGATCTGGAATAAATTGTGCCATTTGCTGGAGGTTATCAGATGTTGAGTCACTGTCGTGTCATTTTAATCCTAATTAAATGTAATTAAAAGGAGATTTGGGGATTGGAGAGCAAGCTTCTGCTGGTAAACCATTTCAAAATCAAATGTGGTCCTCCACCCTGGGGAAAAAAACCCCCTAGGAATTATTGAGTGCATCAAGAGGGCAGACCTCAACGCCCAGAATTCCCCAGCCAGCTATGCTTCACAAAATTTGCCTCCGAGGCTGTCTGGGAAACTCTGGGAGTTGAAGTCCACACATCTTAAAAGCTGGCAAGGTTGACCAAGGAGGTTCAGACAGTTTTGTGTTCCAGAATCCCTGTTGCGAAATCCATCATTTCTAATCTGCGTGGTTGGCAGCCTCTAACAATGACATGAGGATGGGTCAAAAAGGGGCACGGAGGAACTTCTGCTTCTTGGCAACAAAGGTGGGGTGATGATGGTGGCTAATGTGGCAGATCAGATCAGGGGGTTCCAGATGGAGGCTCGCTGAGTGATGGGGACCAGATTCTCAGCCCACCGAGTCACTTTAGGGATAACCCCAGGACACATTCTGGTGGGGAAAAAAGGAATGTTACAACCCTCACATAAATCAAATAAACACCACTATGACGGGCTGTAAGCCCTTCCTCCTCTTTTACTCCTTTCCTTACAACAAGGCTCCCCCGCCCTACTTGCAAGGATCAAGGGAGAAAGTTGAGAAAGCCTTAAAGAGGGTGGAAGAAGGGGAGGAGGAAACGAGGGAAGCTTTGGGAACGCGCGCCGATCAAGGGCTTCTCCCCTTTTTTTTGTTCTCTCTCTCTCTTCTACCCGCACCCCGGCTTCTTTTCTTCAGCTCCAAGGCGCCCCGTAGGTGCCGGCGCAAAAGGGACAGCCGGCTTCGCCTCTTTTCTCATGCAAAACGAGAGAGGCGCGCAAAGGAGACGGACGGGAGCACAGGGGAAGCGGGGAGGGAAATAAGAGGAGGGGGGGGATATGGCCGGACCTGTGCGCGTGCGCGGTTCTGCATCACGATCTGTTGCTGCTGCTCCCGCCTCCTAACCCCCCCCCCTCCCCTCCCCTCCCTTCCCTGACTTTAGCAGCTGCAAAGCCCCGGACTTACTTTTTTGGCGAGCAAGCGCGCGCCCTGGAGAAAGCGAGCGCTTTTGGAGAGGGCGCTGCGCTTTTACGCGCGCCTTGGCCACCCAGCGCTCCGCCGCGACCCGGCCGCAGAAGGCTGCCCTGGCTCCCTCCCTTCCCTCCGGCTGGCCACTTTCTCTCTGCCCTCCCTCCCTCTCTCTTTCCCCCCCCCCCCCCCCCCCCCCCCCCCCCCCGCCCCCCCCC
>NW_015389405.1:100902-114785 GCF_001527695.2 Protobothrops mucrosquamatus
ACCCACCCACCCAGCCTGGCCGAGCCCTCCTTCTCCAACCGAGGGGGGCGGAGACGCAAAGTCAGCGGAGCGCGCCCGACTTCTCGGAGCAGAAGCTCAGCAGAAGCAACTGGAGAGGACGCCCGCAGCCGGTCCGGGAAAGCAAAGGAGCTGGCCAGCACGAGGGCAGCGGATCCCCTCGAGCGATCCACCCCCCCCCCCCGGGATCTGCAGAGAAGAGGGAGATTCGCATCCAGCTTCCCCGGTTGCCGGCGAGCGAGGGCGGCGTGGAAGATTTTGGAAACGGTCCCCGGCATGCCGAGCTAAAGGGCTGTAAGTCACCCCGTGCATGGAGCGCCGCGAGAGGCGCAGGTCCGCTTCCTCTCCCCCGGCCCGACGCAGCTTGAGACCCCAACCCGGGCGGCGGAGCCGGACGAGCGTGGGAACGCCACGCTTTTGGTGGAAGTGAGCGGACTTTTCGAAGCTTTGTTTTGAGGTGGGGATTCGAAGGCGCCGCGATTGCCATGGAGCCAGATTGGATGCGGATCGAGCCCTTTCTGGAGGGGGCTTCGGGGGAGAGCTGGAGGCCCGGGGTGCCCGTGATCTGACCCACTCCTGCGTCTTGCCCTCCCGCCATCGCCACCAGCAGAGCTTGGGGGGTGGGGGGTTCCGCGGAGCGTCGGGGCAGCTTCCGAGTTGGCCACCATGAGCTCCAGGCGGCGGCGGAGCTCCAGACCGACTCTGGGGGTGGTGCTGCATCTGGTCTGCTCCTGTTTCGGCATCAGCTCCATCGATCCCGACCGTCCCGGCGACGGCCGGTGCCAACCCATCGAGATCCCCATGTGCAAAGACATTGGGTACAACATGACCCGCATGCCCAACCTAATGGGCCACGAGGACCAGCAGGACGCGGCCATCCAACTGCACGAGTTCGCCCCCTTGGTGGAGTACGGCTGCCACGGCCACCTCAAATTCTTCCTCTGCTCCCTCTACGCCCCCATGTGCACCGAGCAGGTGTCCACGCCCATCCCGGCCTGCCGGGTGATGTGCGAGCAGGCCCGGCTCAAGTGCTCGCCCATTATGGAGCAGTTCAACTTCAGGTGGCCCGACTCCTTGGATTGCAGCAAGCTGCCCAACAAAAACGACCCCAACTATCTGTGCATGGAAGCCCCCAGCAATGGCTCCGAGGAACCGCCCCGGGGATCCAGCATGCTCCCTCCCATGCTCTGGCCCCAGAGGCCCCACAGCGCGGGTCACGACCTGACCCAGCAGAAGGACGGGCTGGGCCGGCTCTCCTGCGAGAATCCCGGGAAGTTCCACCACGTGGAGAAGAGCGGTTCCTGCGCTCCTCTCTGCGCCTCCGGGGTGGACGTCTACTGGAGCTGGGAGGACAAGCAGTTTGCGGTCATCTGGATGGCCGTCTGGTCCATCCTCTGCTTCTTCTCCAGCGCCTTCACCGTCCTGACCTTCCTGATCGACCCCCAGCGCTTCAAGTACCCGGAGAGGCCCATCATCTTCCTCTCCATGTGCTACTGCGTCTACTCCGTGGGCTACATCGTCCGCCTCTTTTCCGGGGCGGAAAACGTCGCCTGCAACCGAGACAGTGGCCAACTCTACGTCATTCAAGAAGGTCTGGAGAGCACGGGGTGTACCTTGGTCTTCCTGGTCCTCTACTACTTCGGCATGGCCAGCTCCTTGTGGTGGGTGATCCTGACTCTGACTTGGTTCCTGGCCGCGGGGAAGAAATGGGGCCACGAGGCCATTGAAGCCAACAGCAGCTACTTCCACTTGGTGGCCTGGGCCATCCCTGCGGTTAAGACTATTATGATCCTAGTCATGCGCCGGGTTGCAGGCGATGAGTTGACGGGCTTGTGTTATGTGGGCAGCATGGACGTCAATGCGCTGACCGGCTTCGTGCTGGTCCCTCTGGCTTGCTATCTCGTTCTGGGGACCTCCTTCATCCTTTCAGGCTTTGTGGCCCTCTTCCACATCAGGAGGGTGATGAAAACCGGCGGGGAAAACACCGACAAACTGGAGAAGCTCATGGTGAGAATCGGTGTCTTCTCCGTCTTGTATACCGTGCCGGCCACCTGTGTCATCGCTTGCTACTTTTACGAAAGGTTGAACATGGATTACTGGAAGATTTTGGCCACCCAGCAAAAATGCAAGGTCAACACTCACACCAAGCACCTGGACTGCACCATGAGCGACTCTGTTCCAGCCGTGGAGATCTTTATGGTTAAGATCTTTATGTTGCTGGTGGTGGGCATCACCAGCGGGGTCTGGATTTGGACATCCAAAACTCTGCAATCCTGGCAAGGGGTTTGTAGCCGGAGGATCAAGAACAGGACTCGGAGGAAATCCGCCAGCATGGGGGCGAGTGGGGGTCTTTACAAAAAGTCCCAGCCCTTGCCCAAAGTTCATCATGCAAAGTACGAGCCGGCTTTGCAACCTCCAACCTGTGTGTGACCACAGTGGACCACAAGATCTTAATAATATGACTCAGAATATTTGGAAAGCAACAGAAAGAGATTCCCAATCGCCATAGCATTCAGGACTACTTTTTTTTTTTTTTTTAAAAATGTTTTTAGAACCTCTGTTGTCTTAGCAAACAGCAATTAAGAGAGTTGAAATCTTAAAATTCAAGATCAGGAGATGGGGGAAAAAAAATAGTGCCTCAAATGTTAAACAAACATAAGCACATCTATCTATCTATCTATCTATCTATCTATCTATCTATCTATCTATCTATCTATCTATCTATCTATCTATCTATCTTTTTTCTTTTCTCTCTCCTCTCTTAGTTTGCTAGTTTTACATGCTTTGAAAAACTTTAATTAAAAAATCTTCCTTCTTTCCTTCTTCCCTCCCTCTTCTCTCTTAGCTTCCAAGTTTTTACATGCTTTGAAAAACTTTTAATAAAAAAACTTCTTCCTTCCTTCCTTCCTTCCTTCCTTCCTTCCTTCCTTCCTTCCTTCCTTCCTTCCTTCCTTCCTTCCTTCTCTCCCTCTCCTCTCTTAGCTTCCAAGTTTTTACATGCTTTGGAAAACTTTTAATAAAGAAACTTCTTCCTTCCTTCCTTCCTTCCTTCCTTCCTTCCTTCCTTCCTTCCTTCCTTCCTTCCTTCCTCTGTTGATTGTTTGGCCAGCCTTCTGTGGTTGAAAAACTTGGTGTTCTGACTTGTAAATATTGGAATATGGTTTGCTTTAGATTTCTAACCCTTTAGATATAAGTACTGTATTTGTAGAACTATTTTTTTTAAGAAAAGAGAAAACTTGAAAAGAGAATGTTTAGGGAAGCAACCAGATCAGAGAGAAACAGAAGTCTGCATTCACCCTGAAATCTTTCCAAAGCAGATCCTCATTATTATTATTATTATTATTTAAAAAAAAGCCTTTTACATGCAAGATGGTCTCTTAAAATGGTCTCTTCTGCAAAAAATAATGTGCAATACAGTTTTTCCTGCTTTTCGTCCCTTTGCTCCCTCCCCCACATCCCAGACCTATGCCTTGAAATACGAAACAAGTTTCCAGACATAAAAGCAACAGAAGGGAATCTTTAACAAAAGAACAGAGGGGTTCTAGTCCCTAGGAACCCTTCAGAGTTACACTTTGTGGCTTTTTAATGGAAATCGGACACGTTTGGAGAAGGAGGGAGGGAGGGCCAGCCACTGAAAAGAATCCAAAGGAGCTTATTGACTCTTTTCCATTGTTAAATAGATTCTGTCCATGAATAGATCAAGGAAACACTCCCCGTTTTCCTCCACCCCCTCCATCCCCAAAGGGAAACCAGGGCACAGGGGTGTGTGCCTGCTGTGTCTATATCTAGCTTTCTCTATTTGTAATATATGGCTATTTTTCATGCCCTGTTTTATTAAAACATGTCGAGAGAGAAAGAGAAATAAAACAACATGGCTTTTAGTTTGATAAAGCATTCTGTCATTTGGGGGAGGCCGGGTGGGTGGGTGGGTTGGTGACCAGGTGAATGCCAAAGCAGGTTGGCACCAATTTGCTGGCATTCAGAACATGCCAGGGTGGTGAAGTGGCCGGACTGCTAGTCCAGCTCTTTTAAAGGAAGGGAGAAAATGTCTGGAGCGTCCCACAACTTCTGGAAGCAAGTTGTTCCATTGGTTAATTGTTCTCACCTTTAGGAAGTTTCTCCTTCGTTCTAGGTTGCTTCTCTCCTTCATTAGTTTCCATCCGTTGCTTCTTCTCCTGCCTTCCGGTGCTTTGGAGAACAGAACAGAATAACAGAATTAGAAGGGACCTTGGAGATCTTCTAGCCCAACCCCTTGCTCAGTTCGAGCACCAGGATAACATTAAACCAAAAGACTGTTTAATACAAATACTAAGCTTTCGTCTGCCAACATCGTCAGAGCATGTGTGTGTGTGTGTGTGTGTGTGTATTTCATCTATACCATAGACACATACAATATATTGTATTGTATATTGATGTATATCAATATATATATGTGTGTGTGTGTATTTCATGTATACCATAGATAGACACATACAATATATTGTATTGTATATTGATGTATATCAATATATATATGTATGTGTGTGTGTATTTCATGTATACCATAGACATACAATATATTGTATTGTATATTGATGTATATCAATATATATGTGTGTGTATGTATTTCATGTATACCATAGACACATACAATATATTGTATATTGATGTATATCAATATATATATGTATGTGTGTGTATATTTCATATATACCATAGACACATACAATATATTGGTGTGTGTGTGTGTGTGTGTGTGTGTGTGTGTGTGTGAGAGAGAGAGAGAGAGAGAGAGAGAGAGAGAGTATACAGTGGTGGGATTCAGCCAGCTCGCACCACTTCAGCAGAACCGGTAGCTAATTTTTTGTTGCCCAGGCCCAGAATGGAGTTCCAGAAGCGGCATCCACACAGAGAACCGGTTGTTCACATCCCACCACTGTATGTGTGTGTGTGTGTGTGTGTGTGTATTATACACACACACACACACACACACATACCTTGTCTATGCAGCGAATTGTATAATCTAATTGTCAATTTATAATATCTGTAAGCTGTCTAGAATCATCTCTGGTGAGATGGGCAGCATGCAAGTTTGATAAATAATAATACAATACAATACGTGTGTGTTTGTGTGTGAATGAAATAGATGATATACATCATATCAAATAGTATGAAATAATATACTGCATATAGGGAAAGTACTTTTCCTAATTCTTGACTGTTTCCTTGAATATGTTTGGGAGCTTTTAAAATAATAAAAATCACTATTTTTGGTGTGTGGATGATGAGAGAGGTCACCCCCCTTGGACAATTTCTCATCATTTCTTTTTTGTCGGGGATAAAAAGGGTCCTTAAAAAGAAGAGAATCTCATTTCCTCTTCTGGAATAAAATCCCCCTCTATGTAGTTTGTGTTTGCCATTCCCTCCCTCTTGCACCCCAAAGTGGATTAGGGTGGAAAGAAAGAAAGAAAGAAAGAAAAGAAAGAAAGAAAGAAAGAAAGAAAGAAAGAAAGAAAGAAAGAAAGAAAGAAAGAAAGAAAGAAAGAAAGAAAGAAAGAAAGAAAGAAAGAAAGAAAGAATCTAACAAGGACTGAGTTAATTTCATTTGCATCACAAAAAGGTCCTCAGTTCTCAGAACAAGGCCAGAGCTTTAGAAATTGCACAATCCTCTCTGTTGTCAATGGGAGAGGAACTGAGAGCAGGGAACACACACACAAACACACACACAACACACACAGAATGGGGGAAGCTGGGGACAATAATGGCTCTCAGCGTGTGTTCAGAGTCTACCTTAGAACTTTTTAAACTTTGGACATCTGATGCCAGCTTCTTTTTCCCCTGATCAAATCATAGCAACCACAAGACATTTTTAAACTAGAGGAAGGGAGGAAGAGAGAGAGAGACAGACAGACAGAGAGAGAGAGACAGAGAGAGAAAGAGACAGAGAAAGAGAAAGAAAGAGACAGAGAGACAGAGAGAGAAAGAGAGAGAAAGAGAAAGAGAAAGAAAGAGAGAAACAGAGAGAGAGACAGACAGACAGACAGAGAGAGAGAGAGAGAGAGAGAAAGAGAGACAGAGAAAGAAAGAGAGAGAGAAAGAAAGAGAGACAGAGAGAAAAAGAGAAAGAAAGAGAAACAGACAGAGAGAGAGAGAGAGAGAGAGATGCTTGATAGATATGATAGATATAGCTGGATATGAAAGATGGAGAGATAGAAAAATACTGGTAGTCCTCAACTTAGCACATCTGAGCCCAAAATTTCTGTTGCTAAGTGAGACAAGTGAATTTTGCCCCATTTTATGACCTTACCCGACACGGTTGCTAAATGAACCATTGCCCTTAAGTTGATAACCTGGTTGTTAAATGAATCCAGATTCACACCACAATTATCTGCCTCCACCTCCAATTATCTCCTTTTTATGCCTAAATACACCCTTCAAAACCTCCTCGCTGTACCTGCTCTGAAACCGACAGCATCAGATATTTTGGGCTGGAGATATTTCAAGACAAGCTAGGGATCATCGGGGATGCTGCAGAGACCCCGCAGAGGCTCTCTGGCTCCCGGCCCATCTTCCAGCCGGTGTCGCAAGGTGCATGACCTCATGAAGTTCCGGATGGCTTCTTGGCTGGCTTAAAACAGAAGCGCACCGCCCAAGTGACTCGGCAAGGCTTGGAGGAGCCGCCCAGAAACTGACATGCGGGCCTAGTTTTCTTTTCTTTTTGTCTTTCTTTTTCTACTCGCTGATCCAGCCTACAGCTTGGAGATCTCCAAGTGGTTCCCCGTCCGACCCCTGACCAATACTGACCCTGATTAGCTTGCTAAAAAAAAAGCCAAGATGGGTTAATTGAAATGCCAAGTATTCAGATCAGTAATTTCAAAGAAACTTTCTTCCTCCATTCCTCCTCCTCCCCCCTGCTCCCTCCCCTATTTCTCCTCTTTTTCTTCCTTCTCTTCCTCTTTTTTCACCTCTTCCTTTTATTCTCCCTCATCTCCTCTTCCTCCTCCCCCCTTCCCCCTCCACTCTTCTTTCTCCTTTTTTCTTCCTCTTCCTCTTTTTTCTCTTCTTTTTCTTCTCCTCCCTCATCTCCTCCTCCTCCTCTTCTTCCTCTTTCTCTTCCCCCCTTCCCCCTTCATTCCTCCTCCTCCTCTTCCTCTTTTTCTCCTCTTCTTCATCTTTTTCTTCTTCTCCCTCATCTCCTCCTCCTCCTCTTCTTCCTCTTTCTCCTTCCCCCTTCCCCCTCCACTCCTTCCTCCTCCTCCTCCTCCTGTTTCTCCTTTTCTTCCCCTCCTCTTCCTCTTTTTNTTTCTCTTCTTTTTCTTCTCCTCCCTCATCTCCTCCTCCTCCTCTTCTTCCTCTTTCTCTTCCCCCCTTCCCCCTTCATTCCTCCTCCTCCTCTTCCTCTTTTTCTCCTCTTCTTCATCTTTTTCTTCTTCTCCCTCATCTCCTCCTCCTCCTCTTCTTCCTCTTTCTCCTTCCCCCTCCATTCCTCCTCCTCCTCTTCCTCTTTTTTCTCCTCTTCTTCCTCTTTTTCTTCTTCTCCCTCATCTCCTCCTCCTCCTCTTCTTCCTCTTTCCCCTTTCCCCTTCCCCCTCCACTCCTTCCTCCTCCTCCTCCTCCTGTTTCTCCTTTTCTTCCCCTCCTCTTCCTCTTTTTTCTCTTCTTCATCTTTTTCTTCTTCTCCCTCATCTCCTCCTCTTCTTCCTCTTTCTCCTCCCCCCTTCCCCCTCCATTCCTTTCTCCTCCTCCTCCTCTTTTTCTCCTCTTCATCTTTTTCTTCTTCTCCCTCATTTCCTCCTCCTCCTCTTCTTCCTCTTTCTCCTTCCCCCTTCCCCCTCCACTCCTTCCTCCTCCTCCTCCTCCTCCTCCTCCTCCTCCTCCAGAGGACCTAAGACCAGAAGCTTTTGACTCCAAATGAGTTTGCAGACACCAGGCTGGCAGGAAACCCTTTGAAGAGGCATCTGAAAGCAGAAAAGGGAAATAGCCCCCGCTTTGCAAGGGGTGGGAGGGTGTGTGTCTACCCAGCTAAGCTTCCTTCTCCAACCCCCCTTTGCTAGGGCTCCCTTCTCAACCCCCCCAACCCCCCTCCATCCTAATCCTGCAACTGGATTGGGGGGGGGGAGGGAGGGAGAGAATTAAATCAGCCAGGCTCTGCTAGCTATGAACAAGTCGCTAGTCCATTGTCTCTGGGCTACAGTGAGTAAGTAGGAACAATAGTGCAAGGAGGATGAGGGAGAAACAGAGATGGTACCGAAGTGAACGGAAAGCACACTGGGGGGGTAGTGATGTTTGGCTGGGGAGGGGGGTCCCACATCCCCTCCATCCACCCCCCCCCAAAATGCATGCATGGGTGCAATAATTTTGGAAAGCCAAATCTCTTTCCTTGGGGAACAGAGTTTAGCATTCTGTAATCCGCACAGCTCTTGGTTTAAACATTCTGGTTTAGCATGGTGTGCAAACACAATCACCGAAGGACGTAGGGAGCAAATCCTGCCTTAGCCTACAGATCTCCTAGATCAGCGGTTCCCAACCTTTTCTATACCCCTAGAACGCTTCTGATATCTTCTCGCACCCCTTACACAAGTTCAAAATAATGGCAATGAACGATGCGTTACAACTATAATTTGGAAAACCTGAGTTTCTGGAATATCGTCTCGCACCCCCGGTTGGGAACCCCTGTCCTAGACTTACAAACAACTCAGTCCTCGCATTTGTGACATTCGAAGTTAGAGCGGCACTAGGAAAAAGTGACTTATAACAGGTCCTCCCACGTACAACGGTTCAAAGTGACAGCAACGCTGAACGGTGCCTTACGGCCAGTCCTCGCACTTATGACTGCTGCGGCATCCCCACGGTCACGTGGACCAAATTTAGGGAGCTTGGAAATTAAGAATGAAATCTGAGACACTGATAACTAAGAGAACGCTATGCAGAGCAGAACAACAGAGTTGGGAGTTGGGCCTTGGAGGTCTTCTAGACCAACCCCCTGCTCAGGCAGGAAACCCCATACCATTTCAGACAACTGGTTGTTCAATCTCTCCTTAAAAACCTCCAGCGGTGGAGCGCCCACGATTTCTGGTGGCAAGCCGTTCCACTGGTTAATTGTCCTCACTGTCAGGAAGTTTCTCCTTAGTTCCAGGTGGCTTCTCTCCTTGATCAGTGTCCATCCGTTGCTTCTTGTCCTGCCCTCAGGGGCTTTGGAGGTTAGGTTGACCCCATCTTCTCTGTGGCAGCCCCTGGTATTTTGGGGGGCTGCTATCATGTCACCCCTAATTCTTAAATCCTGGAGGTCTCCAGCTGATCAGGACCAATTGGGCACCAAGGAACGTTTCTATAACGTCCACAAAGCCATCCTAATCCCTCAAGAGGGATGCTCATTCCTTACAGGGGGGGGGTAGCTCACATCCCAGCTGTTGCATTGTTACTTCCTTGCTTAACTACAAAGAGAAAATTCCCTTCCTTCCTTCCTTTCTCAGGCAACAGAGAGTAACCCCATACAATAGTTTCGGGCTATTCTCTCACAGATCAGTGGGAGAACTGGAAAGGGAGGGAGCGGTGGTGAGAAAAAAGAGATTTTTGCATTTGTTTAAGCCGTGTTACTCTCCCCCCCCCCCTCCAAATTGATAGGAAGTCTCTCACCAAACTGGTTTGCTTTGGGTAAAAAAAAAAAAAAAGCTCTCAAATGAAACAGGTGAGTGTGGTGGAACAAGGGCAATTGTGTCACCTTTCCAGGGATGCTTCAAATAGGAGAGAAAGAACCCCACCTGTTCAGGTTGGCTTTACATAATGATATGTACCTGCCTCCAGAAGTGGTGAATGCTCCAACACTGGAAGTTTTTAAGAAGAGACTGGACAGCTGTTTGTCTGAAATGGTATAGGGCAGTGGTTCTCAACCTGTGGGTCGGGACCCCATTTGGGGTCGATCGACCATTTCACGGGGGTCGCCAAGCAACGCTGTCCACCATTTTTTTTGTCCGCCATTTTTCCTTACCTCCCTTGGGCTGGGCCAGCTGGTGGTCGGCCTGCTCCGTCTCTGCTGCTTGCCAGCTATGCCTCGGCTGGCGCAGGGGGCGGAACCACGCATGCGCGGCGCTCCCGGGCAGGGAAAGTCCTCGACTTACGACCGGCTGGGTAGTCCTTGACTTACGACTGGTTTAGTCCTCGACTTACGACCGGTTTAGTCCTCGACGTACGACCGGTTTAGTCCTCGACTTACGACCGGTTGGGGTTGCGGCATTAAAAAGGTTGAGAACCACTGGTATAGGGTTTCCTGCCTGAGCAGGGGGTTGGACTAGAAGACCTCCAAGGTCCCTTCCAACTTTATTATTATTATTATTATTATTATTATTATTATTATTATTATTATTATTATTATTATTATTATTATTATTATTATTATTATTATTATTATTATTATTATTATTATTATAGCTAGCGGGGGGTACGAAGCTGAGGGTGGGATGCGGAAGTAGTAAAATTATTGCAGGCGTACAATAAAGATAATTGCAGCGTGGGAACATCTCAAGCTAGATTCGGAAGTTGAAGAAACATCTCTTTGTGTACAATAAGGACTGGCTAACACAACCAACTCAACACTTAAACCGCTATGGTTTGCCAGTCAACGGCTCAGGGCAGACGCCAACCACGGAGGGATAATTAGTCTATCAATCCTGGCTTGTGAACCACTGTTGTTTCTCAGTCGTCCAGGTCAAGAGGCCACTAGAATGTTGTTTTTTTTCCCTGAACAAAGCCAGAACTGAAGAATCTTCTTGGAGGGGAAGTGAAATGTCTTCAAGGAGAAACAAAGAAAGTCCAGTTGCCTCTTGAAAAAAGCACCTTTGGGATTGAGCTCACGTTGCACAGTAAGATAAGGGGGGGGCATTTAGCCCTGTTCAGCTTCTTAGGAATGCATGGACCCATCACATCCTTGGTTTTGGGGGGAATGTTAGGGAAAGGGTTGGGACCAGCCTTCTTCTCAGATGTTTCTTCAACTTCCTAATCTAGCTTGGGGTCCCAAATGTCCTATATAATAATAATAATAATAATAATAATAATAATAATAATAATAATAATAATAATAATAATAATAATAATAATAATAATAATAATAATAATAATAATAATAATAATAATAATAATAATAATAATAATAATAATAAAGTTGGAAGTGACCTTGGAGGTCATCTAGTCCAGCCCCTGCTCAGGCAGGAATCCCTATACCATTTCAGACCAATGGCTGTCCAGTCTCTTCTTAAAAACTTCCCAGTGTTGAAGCATTCATCGCTTCTGGAGGCAGGTTGTTCCACTGGTTAATTGTTCTAACTGTCAGGAAGTTTCTCCTTAGTTCCAGGTTGCTTCTCTCCTTGATTAGTTTCCATCCGTTGCTTCTTGTCCTGCCTTCAGGCGCTTTGGAGAATAGCTTGACTCCCTCTTCTTTGGGGCAGCCCCTGAGATATTGGAAGGCTGCTATCCTGTCCCCCCTCGTCCTTCTCTTCATTAAACTAGACATACCCAATTCCAGCAGCCATTCCTTATATGTTTTAGTCTCCAGTCCCCTGATCATCTTTGCTGCTCTTCTCTGTACTCTTTCTAGAGTCTCAGCATCTTTTTTACATCGTGGTGACCAAAACTGGATGCAGGATTCCAAGTGTGGCCTTACCAAGGCCTTGTAAAGTGATATTAACACTTCACATGATCTTGATTCTATCCCTCTGTTAATGCAGCCTAGCACTGTGTTGGCCTTTTTGGCAGCTGCAGCACACGGCTGGCTCATATTTAAGGGATTGTCCACTAGGACTCCGAGGTCCCTCTCACAGTTGCTACTATATGGTCTTCCTCTGCTGCCCAGCTGCTCCCATCAAACCAATAAGAATGTCTTCAAGTTGAACCCATCTCCTGGTGACCTCCACAGCTGTATCTGCAAGTTATCTTGGACACAGAATTTGTTTTTCCCTTTTCTGGGCTTTTTCAGAGTTGACGAAGCCCAGGTAGATGCCACCACAAGTCTCTAAAATCTAAAGATGTTATGGGATGTAGAACTGTGTTCAAAATGAGGTGACCCCGTGATATATAGTCGAGACAGCCCCGATGCAGAGGCAATGGCCTTTAACCCCCAATTCTTCACCTGGTTAGATGTTCCCAAGTTGGTCCTCAGCCTCCATCAGGTCTAAAAATGTGCTGCTTTTGAACCAAAGCCAACGAAAGCATGAAGGTTCTCCCCGGGGGGGACAGCTAGGTCTTCAATCGCTTCCTTTCCCAATATCAAAGAGACCGTCCTTTTTTTTTTCGATCTGTGCACAAAAACTCACCTGTCCTGTTTTGGTATCTGCTGTAGCCTTCATGTCCCGGGAGGCTGTGGCATGCACATCCCTCAGTTCCTGCGGGCAACGTACAGCGTCTTTTTTTCGAGAAAGCACACAAGGTGTTTCGGCACGCTTTTTAAAGTCGCTGCTGCTTTGATCGTGTTGTTTGAAAAAAAAAAAAAGCTATTTTCAAAGTGAAAACAGAACTTTTATAACTTAAAGGGAAGCAGAACAGCAGGGACACCTTTTTCTCTGTGTGTATTGTTTGAAAACCCACCCCCAGATGTTAGGATTCATTGCCTCCTGTATGGCATCTCTCTCTCTCTCTCTCTCTCTCTCTCTCCCTCCCTCTCTCTCTCTTTCCCTCTCTCTCTTTCCCTCCCTCTCTCTCTCTTTCCCTCCCTCTCTCTCTCTTTCTCTCCCTCTCTTTCCCTCTCTTTCTCTCTCTCTCTCTCTCTCTCTCTCCCTCCCTCCCTCTCTCTTTCCCTCCCTCTCTCTCTCTTTCCCTCTCTTTCCCTCTCTTTCTCTCTCTCTGTCTATCTCTCGCTGTCTCTCTCTCTTTCCCTCTCTTTCTCTCTCTCTTTCTCTCCCTCTTTCCCTCTCTCTCTCTCCCTCTCTCCCTCCCTCCCTCCCTCCCTCTCTCTCACTCTCTCTTTCCCTCTCTCTTTCTCTCTCTCTCTCTCTCCCTCTCTTTCCCTCCCCCCCTCTCTCTCTCTCCCCCCCTCTCTCTCCCTCTCTTTCTCTCTCTCTCTTTCCCTCTCTCTTTCCCTCTCTCTCTCTCTCTCTCTTTCTTAAAGGCCTGGAGACTAAAATACATGAAGAACGGTTGCAGGATTTGGGTCTGGCTAGTCTAGAGAAAAGAAGGACTAGGGGGGACATGATAGCCGTATTCCACTATTTGAGGGGCTGCCACAAAGAAGAGGGGGTCAATTTATTCTCCAAAGCACCAGAGGGCAAGACAAGAAACAATGGTTGGAAGTTGATCAAGGAGAGAAGCAACCTGGAATTAAGGAGAAACTTCCTGACAGTGAGGACAATTAACCAGTGGAACAGCTTTGTCTCCAGAAATTGTGGGTGCTCCATCACTGGAGGTTTTTAAGAAGAGACTGGACAGCCACTTGTCTGAAATGGTATAGGGGCTCCTGCTTGAGCAAGGGGGTGGACTAGAAGACCTCCAAGGTCCCTTCCAGCTCTATTCTGATTGACTTACTACCTCTATATGAAAGGAATGAAACCTTTCGTGAAGAGGGTTTGAAAAGAACATTATTCCAAGCATCCCAGTCTAAAATAGGTTACGTTGCAGGGCCGAAGGTCCGGGAAGACGTAAAAACACTTCCCCTGAACAAAATTCTACAGACAGAAAAATTATGCCAAACCCTGGCAATTCGCTTCATCTCTTATTTCCTTGGGGAGAAAACTCTAAGGATATCTTTTTAGAACTGTCAAAACTCACAAGTCCGTAATAAATTATTCTTTTTCATTACCCAACTTATTAAGTAGGCTGTTTGGGATAATGGCAGGAAAATTCTGTTTTAATTTCCACTGTATTACACGAGCTCTGGCTTTTGGATCTGCCACGGACCGGTT
>NW_015389406.1:0-3505 GCF_001527695.2 Protobothrops mucrosquamatus
TGGTTGTCTCATCCATCACTGATTTTTATCCTTATGCCTGGAAAAGGGAAGGTGATATTGGAAACAATAGTGAGACTGCAAGCAAGACAAGGGAACGCACTCAAGATTTTTCAATTGGGTAAGTTTTTACAGCACTACTCTAAGAGGTAGGTGGGCAATTGCATTTTGTTTCTGATACTAAAAATACGTTTTAGGTCATCATGCTTGTTTGGTTGAAACCAACTTGGTATATAAATGAACAGGAGAGGAATTATACCTTGGGCACCATACAAGCTTCTCATGGCAGAAAGTAGCAGGTTTCGCTGATTAAAAAAAAAAAAAAGGCCGAGAGAGATTAAATAGTAGGGGCTGTGAAAAATGTCGCTTGGGTTCCGCTCGTCCAGCTGATGGGTAACTAATCTGATATAAAGTTTCCCTATGCAATTTTCACAGCAGCCCGTTGTTTTTTTTCAAAGCAGGCTAAACTTGCCTCAAATCTCTATGTGACACGAATGACAAGGGAATTGAAAGTCATGTCAGTTGGGAAAACAGAAATACCAAGTGGGTGGAGATAGCGAATATGCTCACCATTTGGAAAAAAATATAAAAAGATATTGTAAATGGTTTTTTTTAAAATTTGGAAAGCACGTATTAGGCTATAGAAAATGAGTGAAACACATTGAAAACTACTCTGGTCGTTCTGATTTTAGTGCAAGTCCATCCTTAGTTTCTTACTGTGTTTAATCACCCTTTCTGACACGTATAATGGAAGGCTAAATATCTTCTGCCAGTTTGAATGTCATAAAATGCTTGCAAGTCACAGGTAATCTTCACGGCTCTTTTCTGCTACAGCTACTGTTAATTCAGGATCGGCGCTCCTGCACTTGCTATGAGCTGCTTGTTCATATATCTTGAATAAAATTTTTCCCAAATCATGAAAACAGCCATGCCTGAGATAGGCATACTGTCAAATCATGTATTGTATCTGTTATCTACGGTAAATGCAACATCAACCTCTGAAAAAAGGAATACCACCCACTTTCCCCACGGATTAAAGAAAAATGAAAATATTATGACAATTTTTTAGCAAAATCATAACTGACTATATTGGTGGAGCTACTACACTTCTATGAATGCATCATGCTCTTGTATTCACAGCAATGGATATATGTTGTTATGTGGTTGAGCAAAGGAGTGATCCAGCTTTGCATGTCTGGTAAATGGTTTTGATACCAAAAATCACAATATTTCATGTTACTTTTAAGAAGGGCAAAACTGTTTTCCAGACTTGTAGTTTTCATTCAGGTGGACACTGAGTCCTAAGTATATAATCCAAGTTTACATAAATTGAATTTATTTTAAACTGTTCTGTGGCCTTCCCCTTTTAAGACTGACTTGGGAGAATGCCCTAGATAGAATCCTCTAATTTAGTCTATAATCTACAGGTAGTTCTCGATTTACGACCACAATTAAGCCCAAAATTTATGTTGCTAAGCAAGAAATTTGTTAAGTGAATTTTGCCCCATTTTACAACCTTTCTTGCTACAGTTGTTAAGTGAATCATTGCAGCTGTTAAGTTAGTAACACAGTTGTTAAGTGAATCGGGTTTATCCATTGGCTTTGCTTGTCAGAAGGTCACAAAAGGTGATCATATGATCCCGGGACACTGCAACAGTTGCCAACAGTCTGAATTTTGATCATGTGACCATGGGGATACTGCAAAGGTTGTAAGTGTGAAAAATGGTCATAAGTGGTTTTTTTCAGTGATGTTGTAACTTTGAACGGTCACTAAATCTTCTACAGGACTACCTGTAGAAGGTCAGAAGGTTTCTCACCTTCATGCTGAAGTAAAACCTTTTGGTGGAGTCCTTGGTGCTCTTTGAGCTTGGTTAAGCTACGCTATCTAAACTACTATATACTGTATATTATAAATAAGCTACTATATAAACAGGGATCAAACCCCACATTCACCCCCAATGAGGTTAGTGGGGTGAATAATAATAATAATAATAATAATAATAATAATAATAATAATAATAATAATAATGATAATGATAATGATAATGATAATGATAATGATAATGATAATGATAATGATAAGAAGAAGAAGAAGAAGAAGAAGAAGAAGAAGAAGAAGAAGAAGAAGAAGTAGTAGTAGTAGTAGTAGTAGTAGTAGTAGTAGTAGTAGTAGTTGGAAAGGGACTTTGGAGATCATCTAGTCCAACCCCCTGCTCAGGCAGGAAACCCTCTACCATTTCAGACAAATGGCTGTCCAGTCTCTTCTTAAAGACTTCCAGTGTTGGAGCATTCACAGCTTCTGGAGGCCTGCAAGCAAACCACAAAGCTCAGAGAGCACCAAGGCCCCCACAATTGAACCCTGAGCTTCAGATATTCTCTTCTATCTGTTTTCTTGACCTTCCAGAGCCAATTTAACTTGTTCCTTATCAGTGTTATTACAGTTTTTATCTGTTCCGTGATAACCTCTGCTACAAACCTCTTAAAAGTTAAAGGAATGTGAAGGCTGCCTCAGGGATGGCTGGCTGACACGTCTTAATGCTGATCTCAGGGGAAATTCTTGTTCAGAAACCAGCACTTCCTTCCAGATCCTCAGGGAGGGAATTTCCCTCCTGGCCAAGGATGGGAACAGAAACAAGGCTTCTAGGGTTGACATGTTGCTGTGGACACCTCATGTGTTGCAGTTCAACTTCTATCATTCCTAGCTTTTTTAGAAATCACTGGGACTCTTGGGGATAACCTTGGCCATCACTTTGAAAAGGGACCCGTATAGAACTGGAAACACTGCAGAAAATGACTCTGAATCTATTTGAAGTTGGAGCATTGAAGAGTGGCTACAGTGGTTTAGGCCAGGGGTAGGCAACCTTGGCTCTTTTATGACTCGTGGACTTCAACTCCCAGAATTCCTGAGCCAGCTCAGGAATTCTGGGAGTTGAAGTCCACGAGTCATAAAAGAGCCAAGGTTGCCTACCCCTGGTTTAGGCTTTTCAGCGCAGAACAATGTTTCTCCATCTTGGGAACATTAAGATGTGTGGACTTCAACTCCCAGAATTCTCCGGCCAGCTTAGGAGTTGAAGTCCACTCATCTTAAAGTTCCCAAGATTGAAGAAAAAGTGGCTAGGAATGAATGGCTGGGCTAGGGATGATGGAAGTGCAGGTAAGTCTTATTTTAGTAGACCAAACTGGGAAGGGTGGTCTGTTTAAGGAAAGAATACAGGTAGTCCTCGACTTATGACCACAACTTGCGCACAGTTACTCATAAGTCGAGGTAGTCCTTGACTTATGACCACAACTTGCGCACAGTTACTCACGCTCTTGTCACCTCCCGCCTGGACTACTGCAATGCTCTCTACATGGGGCTCCCCTTGAGGAGCACTCGGAGGCTCCAGTTAGTCCAGAATGCAGCCGCGCGGGCGGTGATGGGAGTGACTCGTCGCTCCCATATAACGCCGCTGCTGCGCGAGCTGCACTGGCTGCCGGTAGCTTTCCGGGTGCGCTTCAAGGTGTTGAT
>NW_015389406.1:4666-8242 GCF_001527695.2 Protobothrops mucrosquamatus
GCGGTGAATGCTCCAACACTGGAAGTTTTTAAGAAGAGACTGGACAGCCATTTGTCCGAAATGGTATAGGGTTTCCTGCCTGAGCAGGGGGTTGGACTAGATGACCTTCAAGGTCCCTTCCAACTTTACTATTATTATTATTATTATTATTATTATTATTATTATTATTATTATTATTATTATTATTATTATTATTATTCTAAAGTTTAAATGAATAGATTTTGAACACAAATAAACCAGTGTTCTTAATTTTAATACAATCTCTGTTGTTGTATTTTGCCTCCTAGCTCTGACTCCATCTCCACTTCTCATGGCTCCCTTGCAAAATGAGAATTGTAATGCGTCCACCAAGGAACAGTTGGAGGCAGGAATGCAACAACTTGTGTTCCTGGCTGAGCTTCTACTCCTTGTACGGCCAGATGAAGAGACCTGTGTTAAAATCAGTAATTACGTTGACACAGCCCTTAGCTATTTTTCAGAGGCTGAACAGAAGGTAGCATCTCGCCTGCTGCTAGTTGATTCTCAATCTGAGGCCCTGATAGCAGTCAAGAAACTCATGCAAGATAATCTGAGGGAAAAGCAGAAGAGCTTGGCGGATTTGAAAGCTCAGACCGTTGCCCTTCAAGAAGCTGAGGAGAAATCAAGGGGAATGTTGCAAACTGCAGAGTTGTACCTGGAAAACACAAAGGAGAGGCTCAAATTAGCTCATGAGGAAACAGAAAAAAACCGTGCAGGACGAGAGATTGGTATGCACTTGATGATCCTTCCAGGACTCGGGACAATCATTGGTAGGTCAGTTAATCCCCCAACCAATAGATTTTGAATCTGAAAGGGATTCCTTCAAGACTATAAACCAGTGGTGGCGAACCTATGGCACGGGTGCCAGAGGCGGCACTCGGAGCCTTCTCTGTGGGCACACGTGCCGTTGCCCCAGCCTCACCTCCCCCCACGACCCCCTCCTCTCCAGCAGCCCCCCTGAACGAGAGTTGCCCTCGAGCGTGGCCCACATGGAGCAGCACAGCCAAGGACATGGCAGCTAGGCAGTGTAGACAAGACTCTGCCCTCACACCCCATTATGCAGTTGATGCTGCAGAGCGCGGACAGAGGGTGTGACCGCCATAGTGCTGCTGGCCTGCCTGGGCGATCTGCAGCAGGCCCTGGAGGCGGTGAGTGGTCCTGTGGGCAGGCGGGGCAGGGATGGGGGGGCAGAGCAGGGGTGGGGCAGAGGGGTGGAGCAGGGGCGGGGCCAGTTTTTGGGCACTCGGTCTCCAAAAGGTTCGCCATCACTGCTATAAACTCTTTCTCTGTAGAGATGTATAGCATGTCTGTTATCCCTCAAGCACAATTGAGGCAATATAAAGCCTGTCTTCATTACTGTTAGTTTAATGCAACATTAATTAGATGATAAAAAATATTGTAAATAGTTCATTACTATATCCCATCAATTAAATGTTTTTAAAGTATTTTATTAGTTTTCTATCATTACAATATATTTGTGCTTAATAAACAGTGTTAATAATAATAGTAAAGTTGGAAGGAACCTTGAAGGTCATCTAGTCCAACCCCCTGCTCAGGCAGGAAGCCCTATACCATTTCGGACAAATGGCTGTCCAGTCTCTTCTTAAAAACTTCCAGTGTTGGAGCATTCACCGCTTCTGGAGGCAGGTTGTTCCACTGGTTAATTGTTCTCACTGTCAGGAAGTTTCTCCTTAGTTCTAGGTTGCTTCTCTCCTTGATTAGTTTCCACCCGTTGCTTCTTCTCCTGCCTTCAGGCGCCTTGGAAAATAGCTTGACTTTCTCTTCTTTGTGGCAACCCCTGAGATATTGGAACACTGCTATCATGTCCCCCCTCGTCCTTCTCTTCATTAAACTAGACACACCCAATTCCAGCAACCGTTCCTTATATGCTTTATCCTCCAGTTCCCTAATCATCTTTGTTGCTCTTCTCTGTACTCTTTCTAGAGTCTCAACATCTTTTTTACATCGCGGTGACCAAAACTGGATGCAGTATTCCAAGTGTGGCCTTACCAAGGCATTGTAAAGTGGTATTAACACTTCATGTGATCTTGATTCTATCCCTGTTAATGCAGCCCAACACCGCGTTGGCTTTTTTGGCAGCTGCAGCACACTGCTGGCTCATATTGTCCCAGTTGATTTTTGCCTAGTCATAAAGATTACGTTTTAACTCTCTATCTCACTTTTCCAACCACTGATAAAATAAGTTCCATGTTTGAAAGTATACTGTATCTTTTTCCCCTCCCACCAATTAAATGTTGATTGACTCGCAGCCTGTGCCCTGGAGATCATAGTTTCTGGAATTTTCTTAAGACCTGGTTTAGTTCCCAGGCTTGGGGTTAGAGTGTTACAGAGCCCCTGATGAGTTTTCATGTATCTGGGAGTGTTGTTTTAGTCTGGGCAGTTATGTGTTGTTTAAAAATGTGGTTTTTTAAAATCTATATATTGGACCACCCAGTCTTCTTGGAACTGGGTAACCTTAACAAATTCAATACAAAAATTAGCACAGATGATTAAAGTTTGATCTAAGACATAATAGTATATTATACATATGTATAGTATATAATAACAGGCTTTGGTATAGTGATGAAAATGCTGGCCTAGAAAGCAGGAGACTGTGAGTTCGAGTCTCACCTTAGGTATGAAAGCCAGTTGAGAATCTCTGAGTCAATCACTCCCTCTCAGTGTTGTTATTGTGGGGTAAATAGGAGGAAGAAGGTTGTATTGTGTATGTTTGCCTCCTTGAGTTATTTATAAAGTAATAAAGGTTGAATAAAAATCTAATAAATAAATATTATGCTATATATAGATGATCCCATCAGAGCAGGAAAATACAATACTTTGGAGATACACTTTGACTTTCATAGATACCACCAACTGGATTTGGATGCAAAACTGTGATTCATGGCAAATAGATTCTTTAAAGAATAATGAAATAGGATGCCTGTCAATACATACCACAAATCAAGAATGTATGTTTTTTAGAAAAACTTTGCTGAATGAGGGAAAAAGGAGCGAGTGAAGCTTTGATTCAGAAATACCATTATTTCAGCGGACCCAAAACATTTTTTTTTTCTAAAAAAAAATCAAACCCTCTTGATTCTTCTGGCAGCATGGCCACATATACAGACTTGGACATAACATAATCTGTACAGCACGCTATAAAACGGAGTCTCTAACAATCAATAGATTATTGATGTGATAATTGATTTATTCTAACCAGTTTTAGTACTGGCACCACGCTTGCTGTCCTTTCAGACAAAACTCCCTCCAAACTTTTCTTAATTCAATAGCTGAAATTTGGAGGGATTTTTTTTTATCATTGTTCTTGCTGATGGAAAACAACTGGGAGTGAAAAGCCCTATCACTGATTTATCTTTGCTTCTAGGAGCCGGTGTGTTAATTGGTTATCAAATAGCCCTGGAGTCAGCTGAAAATCTAGCCGCAGAAGCTCAACAAGCAGTAGAAGAATATACAGCAGAAGTGGCTGGCTTCCACGATAAGATTACGCACTTCTCCCAAAAGGAACAGGAATTACAAGACGGGATAAACGCCATGAAT